>NW_011500088.1:330151-395797 GCF_000495115.2 Populus euphratica
TCCCTACAATTTAATTCCTTCTATGGAAGCACACCCTGCAGCACCCGTGCAAACCAACATCAATTCAGATATTGGACCTCATTGAGTTCTTCTCAGAAATCACACCAAACTGCCTCGAGAACTTTAGTTTCAAGCTTCAGAAAGGGTAATCGAATGATAAAGAGTTGTACTACGTACATCACTTCAATAATTTCTGTTGCCAACCAATCTAGGAAGCCTTGATTTGATGGAGAGGAAGAGGGTTCGAGCGTGACCAGATCCCCAGTCGGCAGCTGATTGTTGATCTGGCTGGAAACAATTAAATGGGAGAAATTCCTGAATACATAATGAGTCCTTTAGACCTGGTTGTGCTGAGCCTATTGAGGAACAATTTGACCGGACTAATCACTCCAGTGAAACAGTCGCGATCACTTGATTTCTCAGGAAATCAATCATCCGGCATAATTCCAGCCACCAAGCCTGATCTAACATTTGTGGGTTACTCGGTCTTCTCCTAAAATAACTTGTCAGAGAGAATTCCACTAAGCACCCAGCTTCACAGATTTGATGCATCTGCTCTTGCTGGTAATTCTGTACTATGAGAGCTCCTGGTCACGCAGAAATGTACTGGAGATAATACACTTCTGAGTCTACCAACTGATGCATGCCCACAATCCAGAGAATGAAGAAAATAAATATTTGCTTGTTGTCTAACAATATATTAGTTGAATAAATTTATTTATTTTTAACCGAGGATGCATGTGACTCGAAATATTTTATGCCTGAAGAAGTTTATCACATTATAAGAGGGAATGCCCAGTTTATTACACCATTCTTCTACAATAATATTGTAACCCTGATGAACTCAATTTCTTATTAATTTTAATCTAGGACACAGGACTAGTGAAGACACCTAGAAAGATATCTAAACAATCTTTCTCCAGCCAAACAGTTTCATTTTCTCGTGGTACGAGGATGTGGTGGGATGCTCTGTTCATACCTGAAGAAGTTTTCAGGATCAACTCTGGTCTTCACCTTTACCAATCTGTTGAAGTTACCCTTGAAGTACTTGGTTCCCCAAACCCGTGCTTCTTCAATGCTTGTGTTAGCCTTCTCGTTCATGCCCAGATCAATGTCCCTGTGATTGAGGTATGCTTCCCTTGGATTCTTGGAAACATAAGGTGTCATGTACTCATAAACCTTCCGAGCCCAATCAATTTGAGTTGCACTCTCCGAGGGATCATTCCAGTTGGTCGCATACTCAAGCATGAACAAGTTACCCTTTCTATGAGGGAAAGGAATCTCAGATTTTGAAATTTTATCCATCATTCCACCATAAGGGATTAGTAAGGTAGCAAGCTTGTCTTCTTGAAAGAAAATTTTCCATAACCCTTTGAGTGCAGTTTCAGATATGGGACTTTGGGCAAAGTCTGACTTGCTTTTGGTGTAAGCCGGGAATAAATTCTTCCTCTGAAGTAAAACTTCAGGAGTTGAATTGGCGGGGAAGAAAGCTTCATGAAGTACTGAACCGATCCATTCCATTTCAATACAATCCTTCCTTGCTAAACCCAATTCAGGGAAACTTTTTTGCATCACTTCGAGGAGTCTGCTGGTATCACCAAGAAAAAAGCCACTGTAGATAGTTCTTACGGTTTTTTTACCTGTGTCACTAGCAATAGCCGGTCGTATGCCAACGACTAAGTAAAGATCCACATCAAATTTATTAGCAACTTGTTGCCATCTATAGAGGAGCTTAGTAGCTCCTTGTTCCAAGAACCTGAAAACCCTAAAAACTGTCACAGTTGATGGTACGGGAACCAGTTTTACTTTCCAGGCAGTAATGATTCCAAAGCTGGCTCCTCCACCTCCCCTGATTGCCCAAAAAAGATCTTCTCCCATGGCTATCCGGTCAAGGAGTCTTCCCTGAACATCAACTATACGAGCATCAATGACATTGTCTGCGGAAAGGCCATATTTTCTAAACAAAGGGCCATATCCACCTCCCGAAAGGTGCCCACCAAGGCCCACACTGGGACAAGCACCAGCTAGGAAGCCAAGATTTTTACTTTTCTCTGAAATCCTATAGTGAAGTTCACCAACTGTAGCACCTGCATGAGCCCACGCACTCTTACGCTTGATGTCAACGCTAATGGAACGAAGCTTGCCCAGGTCTACCACAATGAAAGGTGTATCAATTACGGAGGTGTACGAGAGTCCTTCAAAGTCATGGCCTCCACTGCGAACTCTAATGTGAACTCCAAGCTGTTTTGAGCAAACAACAGCAGTTTGGACATGGGATTCTTGCAACGGTGTGAAAATAAACTCAGGTTTCGGCACTGAAGGCAATGCGAACCTGAGATTTTGAGCAGTGGACAGCAAGACATTAGTGAATGAAGAGTTGTTTGGAGTGTACAAGATAGTGGAGAAAGGAAAGGAGGATTCAGAATATAGTGAGAGACATTTAAGAAATTTATCCTGAATTGGAAGGGAAACTATAAAGAAAGGAAATGAAAGGAGAATTACAAGCATTGAGACAATGGAAGAACCCAATCGAAGCATTTTGCCTCTCTTTTCTTTTCTTGTTTGTGTTTAGAAATTGATTGAGAGAGCTATTATTTGTTGATGCATCTACTCCTACAGTCAACTTCACACATTAGTTTTTGGTTTTGTTCTTAAAACTGGATTGGCTAGTAAATAAAAAAAAGCTGTTAACTTAATAAAAATTAGATTAATTTTTTTAATTTGTGATACAACCCTAATCACGGATTAATTCCCTGATGATGTTTTAAAATTATAGTTTTTTATTCTATAAATAAAAATTAGGTTTTTTTACTTAATTTTAAAAATACATTTAATCATGAATTGATATATTTTAAAAAATAAATTTTATTGAATGATGGTATTAATAATTTCTTTTAGTATCATATCAACTTTTATAATTAAGATAAAGAAGATATATACTGATAAATAAAAAAGTATCTTAACAGTCCATGTAGTGAGCAAAATAATTGTTTAAAATATGCGATCTTATAATATTAAAGATCCGATAGACCTTTTCTTTTTATTTATTTAGAGACCAGCAATCTTATAATATTAATTGAAGAATGAGCTGTGCTTGAAGATGACAGTTTTCGTGTTTTTGACTTGTTTCGCGTAGTGATCTCTCGTATGTCTGCTTGCATAATCTTTGTCATGTTCTGATTTTTATATCAATAAATCGGATCTCATGTTTTTTTTTTTAATATAAAAACACAATAGCACATATTAATGGCTCTCAATTTTTTTTTTGAAAATTTGAAGAACGTTAAAATTTTGCCAAAAATTATAACAACTTGAATTAATTTTAATTTTTTATATTCACTCGCATGAAACTTGAGCCCTTTAAATTTAAAACTATAAGTGGGGTAGATTAACCTAGATTAATTATAATTAATTTAAAATAATATTATTTTGATTAAAAAATAATTTAATCAAGTCATAAATTAATTTATTAATTAAAAATTTAATTAGATTATGTTTATTTTTACGTTAAAAATAGTTCTGAAAATTTTTGAATATTTGTTTTTACTTCAAATTAATTTTTTTTATGATTTTGGATTGTTTTAATGTGTTGGTATCAAAAATATTTTTTTTAAAATTATTATTTTAGTATATATTCAAATAAAAAAACTGAAAAATAGCCATTATTTTACTTTCAAATACTTTTTAATTTAATTCTTATTCAATTGAACATGAAGCAGGGAGTGCAGTTGAGTTTAATAATAATTCTATAAAAATGCAAGAGAACAAAGTAGGTGGCAACGACAACTAATTCTATTGCTGTATTGGGCATTCAGCGGATAAGATCGTAGAAAATCCAAGGAAACGGGGACAGCAAGCATCACAGCTGCCCACATGCCATTTTTCGATTAATTAGCTTCTCTCGCACTTGGACACCACGTGCTCATTAATCGGCGAGATGAGATGCTTTGTTCATGGCTTATGAAGGTGTTAGATACTGCGGCGGTGGAGTTTGTTTTTATTTATAAATATATTAAAATAATATTTTTTTATTTTTAAAAATTATTTTTAATATTATCCAATCAAAATAATTTAAAAATATTAAAAAAATAATTTAAAATTATTTTTAACATTTATAAAACCTATAGATATGGTTTCAATTCCTTGAAGGTCTTAAAATTACAACATTTGGATTTATCATATATCTCCTTGGCATTACCAGTTACATCTTCAAAGTTACATCTTCAATGGAGGGCTTTTTTTGCCGTCACAATCTTATTAGGATATTGGTATGCAAACCTGACAAGATAAAAGGTAAGAGACAAGATAAAATGAAAAATAAAACATATAAGAATTTACGTGGTTCACCCAATTGAGCTACGTCCACAGGCAAGTATAAAAGGATTTTACTAAGTAACGTGAGAATACAACTTCTCTCTAATAATAGAAGAACAACCGAAATCTCTCTATTAATAGGAGAAAAACACCTCACTTAATATCTCATAATTTTGTGGGATTACTCTCTTCTCACCTTCTCTTTACTTGCTCTCTTGTGGTGTGTTTATAATGCTTGGATGCATTATCTATTTATAGGCAAGCATCCATGCAAAAGACAAGGGGTAGGGCAAGTAGCACCAATTTGGTGCCTACAATTTTTGACTAAGGTGTAAAAGGATGGCTTCACCTTCTCTCACTATTATTGACTTAGGTGGTTGGCTTCACATTTGATATCAGCATTGTTGGGTATACGACCAAAGTCTCACATTGGCTAAAAATGGGGAGGATCATGAGTATATAAGGATGAACAAATATCTTCATTGGTATGAGGCCTTTTGGGTATAGCCCAAGAGCAAATCCATGAGGGCTTAGGCCCAAAGTGGACAATATCATATCAATATGGAGATAGGTGGTGTCCATAGTCCTTACAAGTGGTATCAGAGCCTTCTGGTTGGTGTTGTTAATAGACAAAAGTTATTCGTGTATACAGTTACTATTCACGTATACAGAACTGTTCACCTATACGAAAAGTCAGTGCGGTGATTAAATACAGTCTAGGAAGTTCTGTCTAAGGAGATTGGGTTTTAAGCGGGACCGTTTGTGACCCTCCAATCTTTCCTAGGAACTTACTTAGTGAAGTATTATTCACACGATACTATTTCTGTATATGTTACAGATCTGTGAAACGGTGATAGCAGAATAGATCTTGGTGAATACAATAGCAGCAAAGTACGAGATTGAGAGGTTTAATGAGAGTAATTTCTCACTATGAAAAATGAGAATCAAGACAATCTTAAGGAAAGACAATTGTTTGGCAGCAATTGGGGAACGACCCGCGGATATCACTGATGATGCAAAATGGAATGAGATGGATGACAATATTATTGTTAACATACATTTAGCATTAGCCGATGAAGTATTATTAAGTGTGGCGGAGAAGAAAATAGCTAAGAAGATATGGGAGATTCTATCAAAGTTATACGAGTCCAAGTCTTTGCACAATAAGATTTTCTTAAAGCAAAGACTTTATACTCTTCGAATGACAGAAACCACGTTGGTGATTGACCACATCAACACAATAAGAACTCTATTTTCACAACTCACTATTTTGGGTCAGCAAATAGAGGAAAATAAACATGCAGAGCTTCTACTTCAAAGTCTTCTCAATTCGTATGATCAACTTGACCAATAATATCCTCCAAGACTATTTAGTTTTCGATGATGTTGCAGTTGCTATCTTGAAAGAAGAAAATAGGCGCAAAAAAAAAATGAAATAAAAATAGTTCGAACCAAACAGAGGCATTGTTGGTGTCAAGAGGAAGATCAACGGAGCGTGGCTCCAGTGGGAGTCAAAGGCAGAGGAGGTCCAAATCAAGAAGTAAGAAGATTGTGAAATGCTACAACTATGGCCAAAAAGGCAGGGGAGGTCCAAATCAAGAAGTAAGAAGGCTGTGAAATGCTACAACTGTGGCCAAAAAGGACACTTCAAAAAGGATTGTTGGTTTAAAAAGGGTATAGAGAATATTGTAGAGTCATTAAAATCTCAAGGATGTGTTGCGAGCTCCTCAGAAGATGGAGATGTTTTATATAGTGAAGCAGCGACAATCTCTACAGATACAGAAAAGCTCACTAAGATCTGGCTAATGGATTCAGGAGCAACATGGCATATGACTTCTAATTGAGATTGGTTTCATACATATAAACTCATCTCTGGAGGCAAAGTGTTCATGGGTGATAATCATGCTTTAGAAATTGTTGGCATTAGCACCATCAAATTGAAGATGTATGATGGTTTAATTCATATTTTTTCAGGAGTGCGACATGTGAAAGACTGAAAGAAAAATCTATTGTCCATAGGACAATTTGATAGTTGTGGCTGTAAGATTCAAACAGACAATGGAATCATGAAAATCATCAAAGGAGCGCTGATGGTTTTAAAGGCAAGAAAGACAGTTGCAAATATATTTGTATTAATGGGAGAAACATATCATGAGGCAGAAGCGTCAATCGCATCAGCCAGTTCTGCAGAAGAGAAGATGATGATGTGGTATCAAAAACTAGGTCACATGTCAGAGAAAGGTTTAAAGGTTCTCTCTGATCAGAAGTTACTCTCTAGGCTTACAAAAGTTACTTTACCTTTTTGTGAGCACTGTATTACAAGTAAATAGCACAGGTTGAAGTTTGGCACATCAACAACTAAGAGCAAATACATCTTAGACCTGATTCACTCTGATGTTTGGTAAGCACCGGTTGTATCCTTGGGAGGAGCAAGATACTTTGTATCATTCATAGATGACTTCTTTAGGAGATGTTGGGTGTATCCAATTAGAAGGAAGACAGATATGCTTACAGTCTTTAAAACTTTCAAAGCGCGGGTGGAACTTGAATTTGAAAAGAAGATCAAGTGTTTGAGGACTGACAATGGAGGAGAATATACCAGTGATGAATTTGATAACTTCTGTAAACATGAAGGTGTCAAAAGGCAGTTTATGAATTTGATAACTTTTGTAAACATGAAGGTGTCAAAAGGCAGTTCACAACGGCATACACTCCACAACAAAATGGAGTGGCAAAGCGGATGAATAGAACTCTATTGGAAAAAACAAGAGCAATGTTGAAGGCTGCAGGTCTAGGAAAGCCATTTTAGGTAGAAGCAGTTAATACCGCATGTTATGTAATAAATCGATCTCCATCAACTCCAATCGATCTGAAGACACCGATGGAGATGTGGACTGGAAAACTAGCTGATTATTCTCAATTGCATGTATTTGAAAGTCCTGTATACGTGATATACAATACACAAGAAGTTAGCAAGCTGGATTCAAAATCCAGAAAATATGTATTCTTGGGATATGCTGATGTAGTGAAGGGGTATCGCTTGTGGGATCCCACTGCCCACAAGGTAGTCATCAGCAGAGATGTCATATTTGCAGAAGATAAAATGCAAATGGAAGAACATAATAGCATTATAAAAGAGATTACAACAGTCCATGTGGAAAATACTCAGAATCATACTTCTTCTGAAGTTGCATTAAAGCATGAAGAACAAGAACAAATAGAGTCCGAAACTCCTAAAGTTCGGCGGTTAACTTGTGAAAGAAGACCACCAGCTTGGCACTCAGAATATGTTACTGAGAGTAACATTGCATACTGTCTTCTAACAGGGGATGGAGAGCTATCAACTTTCCATGAGACTATCAAAAGCACAGATGTATTTACGTGGATGACAAAAATGCAATAGGAGATTGAAGCTCTATACAAGAATAACACTTGGGATCTTGTTCCACTACCACAAGGAAGAAAGGCCATTGGCAGCAAATGGGTTTACAAGACAAAGTGTGATGGCAATGATCAAGTGGAGCGGTATCATGCAAGATTGGTGGTGAAATGATATGCTCGAAAAGAAGGAATAGACTTCAATGAGATATTTTCTCCGGTTGTACGACTTACTATAATCAGAGTAGTCTTGACAATGTGTGTTCTATTTGATCTTCACTTGGAGCAGTTAGATGTGAAAACTGCATTTCTTTATGGAGAACTTGAAGAAAAAATTTATATGCTCTAACCAGAGGGTTTTGTTGAAACAGGCAAGGAAAACTTGGTTTACGGGTTGAACAAATCTCTATACGGTCTCAAACAGGTGTCGAGGTGTTGGTACAAGAGATTTGATTCCTTCATGAACTAAGACGAATGGTGTTCAATTGAAAAATAAGGTCCCAATCAGATTTGATCTCAAAACTAAGGAATTATAAGACAAATCCAAGGTTAATTATGAAGGAATCCAGTGCTCACAAAAAGGTAAGGTAACCTTTGTAAGCCTAGAGAGTAACTTCTGATCAGAGAGAACCTTTAAACCTTTCTCTGACATGTGACCTAGTTTTTGATGCCACATCATCGTCTTCTCTTCTGCAGAACTGGCTGATGCGATTGACGCTTCTGCCTCATGATGTGTTTCTCCCATTAATGCAAATATATTTGCAACTGTCTTTCTTGCCTTTAAAACCATCAGTGTTCCTTTGATGATTTTCATGATTCCATTGTCTGTTTGAATCTTACAGCCACAACTATCAAATTGTCCTATGAACAATAGATTTTTCTTTCAGTCTTTCACATGTCGCACTCCTGAAAAAATATGAATTAAACATCATACATCTTCAATTTGATGGTGCTAATGCTAACAATCTCTAAAGCATGATTATCACCCATGAACACTTTGCCTCCAGAGATGGGTTTATATGTATGGAACCAATCTCAATTAGAAGTCATATGCCATGTTGCTCCTGAATCCATTAGCCAGACCTTAGTGAGCTTTTCTGTATCTGTAGAGATTGTCGCTGCTTCACTATATAAAACCTCTCCATCTTCTGAGGAGCTCACAACACATCCTTGAGATTTTGATGACTCTACAATATTCTCTATACCCTTTTTAAACCAACAATCCTTTTTGAAGTGCCCCCTTTTGCCACAGTTGTAGCATTTCACAGCCTTCTTACTTCTTGATTTGGACCTCCCCTACCTTTGACTCCCACTGGAGCCACGCTCCGTTGATCTTCCTCTTAACACCAACAATGCCTCTGCTTGGTTCAAACTATTTCTATCTCATTTGTTTTTGCGCCTATTTTCTTCTTTCAAGATAGCAGCTGCAACATCATCGAAAACTAAATAGTCTTGGAGGATATTATTGGTCAAGTTGATAATAAGTTGATCATACGAATCGGGAAGACTTTGAAGTAGAAGCTCTGCACATTCATTTTCCTATATTTGCTGACCCAATGTAGTGAGTTGTGAAAATAGAGTTCTTATTGTGTTGATGTGGTCAGTCACCAACGTGGTTTCTGTCATTCGAAGAGTATAAAATCTCTGCTTTAAGAAAATCTTATTGTGCAAAGACTTGGACTCATATAACTTTGATAGTCTTTCATATCTCCTTAACTGTTTTCTTCTCCGCCACACTTAATAATACTTCATCGGCTAATGTTAAATGTATGTTAGCAATAGCATTGCCATCTATCTCATTCCATTTGGCATCATCAGTGATCTCCGCGGGTCGTTCCCCAATTACTGCCAAGCAATTGTCTTTCCTTAAGATTGCCTTGATTCTTATTTTTCATAGTAAGAAATTACTCCCATTAAACCTCTCAATCTCATACTTTGCTGCCATTGTATTCACCAAGATCTATTCTGCTATCACCGTTTCACAAATCTGTAATGTATACAGAAATAGTATCGTGTGAATAATACTTCACTAAGTAGGTTCCTAGGAAAGATTGAAGGGGTCACAAACGATCCCGCTTAAAACCCAATCTCCTTAGACAGAACTTCCTAGACTGTATTTAATCACCGCACTGACTTTTTGTAAAGGTGAACAGTATCGTATAGGTGAATAGTGTCGTATACGGGAATAGTAACTGTATATACGAATAACTTTTGTGTATTAACAACACCAACCAGAAGGTTCTGATACCACCTATCTTCATATTAATATGATATTGTCCATTTTAGGCCTAAGCCCTCATGGATTTGCTCTTGGGTTATACCCAAAAGGCCTCATACCAATAAAGATATTTGTCCATCCTTATATACCCATGATCCTCCCTATTTTTAGCCAATATAGGACTTTGGTCGTATACCCAACAATGTTGATACCAAATGTGAAGCCAACCACCTAAGTCAATAATAGTAGGAGAAGGTGAAGCCATCCTTTTACACCTTAGTTAAAAATTATAGGCACCAAATTGGTGCTACTTGCCTTACCCCTTGTCTTTTGCATGGATGCTTGCCTATAAATAGGTAATGCATCCAAGCATTATAGACACACCACAAGAGAGAAACTTGAGAGCAAGTAGAGAGAAAGAAGAGAGGGTGAGGAGAGAGTAATCCCACAAAATTATGAGGTATTTGTGAGATAGTAAGTGAAGTGTTTTTCTTCTAGTAATAGAGAGATTTCAGTTATTCTCCTATTATTAGAAAGAAGTTGTATTCCACATTACTTAGTAAAATCCTTCTATACTTGCCTGTGGACGTAACTTAATTGAGTGAACCTCATAAATTCTTGTGTCCTATTTCTCATTTTATCTTGTCCCTTACCTTTTATCTTGTCGTGTTTGCATGCTTATATTTTACAAGTGGTCTCAAAGCCATGCCCCAGAGTTGACCATGGTGGATGAATCCTTGGAATGTCGAGCAAAAGGTGATGGGCCCTAATTAGATCACGATGTAATCCAAGGATCATCTCTATTGGATAGGCGATGTTACTCCCTTCATGGACGTGTCCTGACCCCAACACGGTGAAAAAAAGTTGACCTAAAAAGAGCAAAACTCTCAAGTCAGGTAGTGCTCTCCGGATACTTCATAGACATGTCTTGATCCCAACACGATGAAGTAGAGAATGAAGAATCCTAGTTGGTAGACAGTGGATGGATAAATGATCGTTTGAGGAGAGGTTCGGTGATCCTTTATATGAGGGGAGGATTGTTGGGTATACGACCAAAGTCCCATCTTGGCTAAAAATAGGAAGGATTATGGGTATATAATGATAAACAAATATCTTTATTGGTATGTGATCTTTTGAGTATGGCCCAAGAGCAAATCCATGAGGGTTTAGGTTCAAAGTGGACAATATCATACCAATATGGAGATAAGTGATGTCTATAGTCCTTACAAATCTTCCTATCTCGAGTCTTTCTATCAACCAGAAGCTAAAATCCCTAGCTCGAAATGCAAACATGTCAATTACCAGAATTCCTAGTTGATATCCATCTAGCTTTCAATTACGGGTTAGTGACACGAAAAATTTGCAGCATCATCTTATCCAGAAGGATTACACATATCGAGCTCACAATTCAGAGTTGAGACTATTGACAGAAGGATCTTGCAAGACTTTAATACAAATTTGCACAGTTCATTTTGAAACAGCAGCATTTCTCCACCAAGAAACACTCATATTGGTTAGGTTAAATTTTCATGGACTGTTACCTCAAAGAGCTAGATGTATGATAACATGAAACACTGCGTCTATCACGGATTGGTCAACCAGAGGGTCATCTCGCCTCTCAAACCACCACAATTTATTTGCTTCACAAACTTCGAGCAACCTTCTCATACAAATCCCGAGGCCAGTTCCGACTCATATTGTTTGCAATGAACTGTGTAATCTGAAATGGGCATAGGAAAAAGAAAAGAAAGAAAAGAAAATGTAATCGTGAGGCAATAACATTTTGTGCCACATCTCAACAGAAAAACCACATTTTCAGCCATAATTACTATCTAAATTGAGAAGATCAAAATCCATCCATTCATTTTCAATATTAAATTATTGCCAATGGCCACTATATTTGCAAATCCAACGATTTATAACTAGAAGGGCCCATAGAAAACAAAGAAATACAGACCAAATCAAATAGATTAGAACTGTGCATGAGCATGCATTTGGCAGCATATATGAGTACATTATTGCATTGATGTGATTTTGATCGTTAAAATCTACAAATGTTTTTCTAACCCCATATAATCTGTAGGAAAATTATCAACATCAATTTAATCATTTTTCTAGCTCATCATCATCATTTTTTAATTAAATACGCCTTCTCAGTTTTCAAGTTTAATCGATTAAGTATCTGAACTTTTTCAATTTTCACACTTGGGTGTCTCAACTTTAATTTTTATCAATGGAGTTCATCTATTAATATTTAATAATAACACAATCACGTGCCTTGATGGATGTCTGCTAGGAATTTGTGAACCTATCCATAAAATGATGACTTGAACACCAAAACTTCACCAAAAAAGAATTTGGATTGATGTCATTCTAGGTTTGCCACATCATCAATTAAGCTAAGAAACATGTATACAAAACAAAGATTTCATGCTTGGAACATGTCTTAAAGAAATACCTTTTGAACTTAGTAAAATAGAGCTTATATTTCATACTCATGCTCACAGCATTGATCATTTTTCTTGGAAGATTTTGGAGCACATGTCATCATTCAACAGACATATGAACAAATTTCTAATAGATCTCCACTGAGGTGCTTCATTGCGATGTTATCAAAAGATGAGCAACACAATTGATAAAAAATAAAAATTGAGAACGTAATCATGAAAAAAGAAAAAGTCTAAAAACTTGATATGTCCTTATCTGGTAAAAATTGAAAGATTGCCTTGAAATCAGTAAGGAAGCCTATCTAGACTTTCAGACTGATCAGTACGCAAGCAGGACTTAAATTGCTTCAAAAATTAAAGATGATATGATACTATGATCCCACAGATCCTATTGCAATACCAATTGTACCCACTCGCATTCTCTTCGCAATTCCAAATATTTCATACGTCCAGAACATAAGAACATACAAGACTATGATCCAGGTTACACTTTTTAACAACCTTCAATCACTATCTTTTGAAACTACAGATGCAGCAAGCAATTTCAAGGAGATCACATGAAAAATAGCATTTGCAATGGTGCATCTATACCTACAAAGGAAAAATAACAAGATTAGAGCATAAATTTTTTAAATTACCTTTGCTTTCATGGCACGAAGTGATCCATCAGAATCTGTCACATTATCCAAACATGTTAAAGCAACCTTCAAAAGGTCTGGCACACAATCCTGAACACGAGGGGATAACTTCTGAAGAACATCAACAGTGATATCTGGCACTCGTGGATCCAATGGAAGAAAAGGAAGTTTGGCAAGCTCCCTTAAAGCATCAAGAAAATGACCCAGTCTTGCCAACTTGAGAACAGATAATATCGCCTCAAGCTGTCTCAACACGGTTTCTTGCTCTAGGACAAGGTCTCTTTCTTGAAAACTGGACATCATAACCAAGTGATTAAGTTCTATAGAGAAGACATAAAAAAAAAACATCACTTTGATATTGAAAACTATAGAAGCCGTAGAGATGGGATGCTAAAAATTCAAAGGAACTTGTTTAGCAAACTTTAGTAACCTTATCATATTGCTAGAATCACAACAGTTCAGAATTCATCGATTTCAGTAAAAGTCCAAAACTTGAATTGATGGCAGGGATAAAGTTCAAGAGCTGAGAATCCAGCACTGTCACAAAGTTCAACAATAAGAAAACATCATTTGTGTAAAATGAGTGCAAAAGTAAAGGTGAAAGACTAACAACCTATGTGAAGAATTCAGAAAATTGATAAACAATTTAGTACTTGCTTAGTGCATGAAATGTTAACCAAAAAAGTTATCAACATAGATCAGGTTAAGTCATGTTTCATCACCAACAACTTGAGTTTCAACAAGGGTTTGATATTTCTCTTGACAATTACAATTTAATCTTAAATTTACAGCGTAGGTTGCAGACAATGATGACAATATAAACCACGAAGTAGAAGCTTCAGGTGCTTCATCTTTATATGATGCTTGAGCACTTGTAATCTAGTAAAAACTATCACAAGCAAACTATCATCCCAAACATGACAACAATGCAAGAAAAGGAAGCTAAGGAAAACACTGAGGATCAGAATTACCTGAAATCAGGATAATACTTAAAGGTCGTGAGAATCTCATTGCCAGAATTAATGAGACCAGCAGTTCGGCTCTCACCGTCCAATCTACCACGTGATAGCGCACAAATTGCTTCTGACAGGGACTTGTTGATTGTATCTAAAGCCATGGCAAATGCCCCAACTCTCTTCTGAATTTCTATAGACTGGATTTTGGAAATGATATCAGGGCAAGTCAACAATGATAAAATATAAGGCAAGAGATTAATACAGGTAAAAAAAAGCCAGCTAGTCTATTGCTTTACAATTAAGTAGATGACATTTTTCGAGGAAGAGAGAAGCATAATTAGAGAAAAGATGTTATGGCTTTCTCAGGAACCCCAAAATGAAATGATTTCAAACCAAGAAAGTCAAAAGGCAAGGAAATAAATAGTTACCTTTTCATCTAGTCCAGCCTCTTGACACTTGCGAGCAGCTTCAAGTAGAAATTGTTGTCTTGCTTGGAAATCGATGAAAAATCGTGCCAATTCACCTTCTTCTCCAGCACCTCTTGGACCCAGAAGAAAATAAATACCACCATCCCTTAGCAGAAGCTCAGTGAGGAGCTGCTTCAACATCAAGCTTCTCTGCCTCTGCTGATCAATATTACTTCTCCCAGTCCATGATGTTTCTCCACCACCTACTGTGGCTGCAGCTTGGGCATAATATTCTAGTGCCATTGAGAGATTTCCATGATGTAAATATGCAGATCCATACTGCCTAATTATGCTAGAGACCTCTGCATGAGCATCCATTACCCCGAGCTTTTGCCCAGCTCCACCACCTTCAGTAAGAACCCCATGGTCTGCTAGTGCAATTGATATATGGACTGCATCAATATCATATCCTTCATCTGCAGCTTCCCTAGACAGATATAAGATAGCTGGTAGCATCTGGACACTTAAAAGTAATACATAAGGGTACACGAGAGGGTCTTTCCCATTTTTTGTGTAATATGATGGCTCAAATTTATTCAAGTATGCCTGCAAATCCTCCAAACTGTATGGTACCAAGCTTTCATTCAGGACCAGAGTCGAGGTCCCAGCAGGGTAATCTCGTACAGCTGATAATTTGAACCACAGAAAATCCTCTATAGTATTGAAAAGGGTTGGAAGATCTCTCAGCAGGTGGTCAATCTGCCAGCGGCAACCAGATACTACAGCATAGAGCAACAACTTTTTCTTGTCATATGCAGCTCGACCCACTCGATCACCCATTCTTAACATTTTCTCACATTCTTCTGAAGCAGCAGCTGCAATGTCCACAGGCACCATACCTCCAGAGTTAATCCACTCAATGAGCTGTTAAAGGGAAAGCTGATTACAAAGGCTGCTAATGAAGAAAATAACTTTTAATCTTGACAATGAAAAATCAGTACCATCGGAGCAAACTGGAGTGAAGCACGGGAAGACAGGGCAACAGTTCTCGCTTCCTCATAGTACCCAGTTCTCAAGCAAAAATAGATCTGTTATAGACAGCAACATATGATTTAGTATGAGACAGATGTTTTGGATAAACGATTATGAAACATAATTATTCTTTATTCTGATAGAAGAATGATTGGTTTGTCATGACAGCTAGAAAATAAAGTCAGTATACTGGTATTTTTCTTTCTCATAGTAGCTTTGAAAGGAATTAACTATTCTGCTTCATGACTTCACTCAAATTAATGAATATAACTAATCAATACAGATGCATGCATGCACTTTAAATTAATTACTTTTCCTGTTTCTGAAATTACCCTAACCACCACTGCTGATGTTGTTTTCAAATATATAAATTATAGCAACCACTTCATAATTTTTAGCCACATGAGGTCTCTCTATAACAACAGTGTAGATAGTGGTAGTGTGCAATTTCAAATAAATTGTTGTGCTATGCAATAAAGAGAGAAAAACACGATGGCTACTTTCTTACTGATTTGTTGCAATTCCTACTTTATTAACCCTTTAAACAATGGTCCTCTAGCTTTCACTTAATAAGCATTTAAACAACCAAAATTTAAAAGCACTCCTAAAAATATTCTTGGGTAACAAGACCCTAAAATATGAATATATCAATGACCTGCTGCCAAGTGGTATCAACAGGAGGCTGCCTATGCGCATCACTAGCATCAAAATCCAGAACTCCATAATCCCGCAATCGAATCTGCACAGAAAGATAAGATAAACAAGAAAAATATAATTTTCCATAAACAAATACAGTCACAATGAACAAGTCCAGGAATGCAAGTCCAAGTCAAGTAGCAAAAATTTAAACGAACCCGGAGAAATGCACGAACTCTTTGTAAATTCCCAACAGCTCCACCAAGAGCAGCCTGACACGAGGAAAAAAACAAATGGTGAGTGGTAATCAACATAACCAAATAACAATTTGTTAGAAGCAAAGAACAAAAGTAGCAGCAGTGATCTAAAAGAGTATAAGAACACATACATTAACATGTAAATTGTTCTGAAAAAAAATATTTTCTCTATAAAAGTAGATAATAGTAAAAGAATTATTACCTGAGCAGGATGATTTTGTATTGTATCCATGATGTGTTTTTCATGGCCCCATTCAAGATGGCGCCTTGCACCAATCACTAACGACATTTTCCTTGAAATACTCTGTTTCATGGTTGTATTTTCACCCACCAATGTCTGTCAAAGTATATATATTTTTAGATGGAAAATAATATTTTAAAATGAAATAATATACTGCATTTATCAAATATAAAGATATGTTCATATGAAAACTTAAAAAACTCTATAACGGTCCCACTATAACCTATCTCAGGAAAATAAGAAAACAGTTAAAAAGTATACCTGAACAAGATGCCATATCTTTTGCATGTTAACAGATTTTCCACCCGATACTTCAGCACCTAAGCTTTCATAAGCACCCTTGAAAGCTGTTGCAGGCTGCATGAAATAAATTATACATACATCAACAACCCCAGCGTCCTGTTAAGAGAACCTAAACACAGGAGAATAATGGTCTTTGAAGATCTTACTTCCTAGCCATGCAGGTTCCATATGACAGCTTGAGGAAACATATTATCAGAACAAATGGGCATAGCATCTTTTCCCTCAAAGAACTTGGAAACCACTAAGATGGGTGTTCGTGTGCTTTCTTTAAACTGTGTGCTTGTATGCTAATACATATCTTTGGTTACTTAGTTATGGAGTGCCTAACATGGATGCATACATAAAGAAGCTAGCATGTGGCTGTAATGTTTGTTAGGAGAGAATTGAGAAGAAATATCTAATCATTTGTGTTATGCATGTCATAAATTGCCATACCCCTAAAATGCAAGATGCATTCCCTCTCAGGCATGATACCTCAGAATAGTAGTGGCTGAATCTCTAGTCTCAGCCACTTCATTAGTGCCCCTACTCTTTATTTGATGCTTATGGTTCTGCTATAGTGGTATTTTGAACAAAATCCAATCCCTTACCAATTTTGTGTTAGAGTTGATACCGGTGCTGTCAGACATCAAAAGTGTGCATTGCAGAAAAGCTTATGGTGAAAAAATATTAAAAATATAATTCTACAAAAAATGCATCTCCAGTTCTCAATGCTAGACTTTCTATTTATGGTAAAAAAATAATAATAATTCTATGATAAAGTTTCTTAATAAGTTCCCAATGAGCATCAAGGCAAGGTACTCTATCAAATTGAATCACTAGAATTGGACCACCAAAATATAAAATATAAGAAAAAAATGCTGGTCACCCATGGTCCAAGGACATAGTTTAGAGATTTCTGAAGAATACTTTGATGTGATAATTTAAAAGAAGAAAGAACATAAAAAGGACAGTGCAAGCTAAAAATGCTGCCTCATGTCAAGGAAAAAGCATGTAAAGGAGACAGCATAGATGCCTTTCAACCAGCAAGTTGATATAAAAATACTGCATATAAATCTTGATTATTCGCAGGCTGTCTCAGTGTTGCCTTTCTCAAATCCATGAGATGCCAGCTGTAACTATCATTGATAAGGAATATTCTTTCTAGTCTTCAGTAGATAAATCCTCCATTCTGAAACTTGAGGTACATTTCATGAAAAAAAATGCTGTTGAATATTGGATTCACTATTTTTCTTTAGTCTATAGCTAGTCAAGAAGTGGATTTCTCTCTAGAAGATGCAGAAACAAGTTTTGATAGAGAAAAGGTGTCAACAAAACCAGCCTTACTTTAAACTGTGAGCCATGCTCTCGTGCACGGTTCAGATTCTTCACAGCCTCAGCATATGCTGAAGCTTTTTTCTCCACAAAGGATTTGTTAGCTAAAGGTAAATTTTCCATGCCAGATGAACCAGAAGAAACATGAGGGCGGGAAGCCAGAGAAGCTATTTGACGAGAACGAGTAACCCCAGTGCTTGTATCAACTAAGTTAGTCTTGGGTAATGATGAAATTCGGCTCAAGCTCTGAAGAAAGTCACGCCTTTCCTTTTGCCAATCCTCCTGCAAAATATCAAGTTTGGCTGATCAACCAAAGTGAAAACCTAGCAAGCACAAAAACATCTAAGAAGTTATCAATGTCTCTTTTGGTTCTTGAACTCAAAACAGTGCCTTTAAATGACAAAACCAGCTCTGAAAATTCATTTGTATACTTTCCCACCCTCCTCCATCTGAATGGGCCAAGGCTTTGCCACCATGGTAGGCATACTAATCAAAACAGATTTTATGGAGAGAGATAGTCAAGGGAGTGCAACATCATTAAACAGCAAGACTTAGAGGAGACTAGAATTAGCCTTCTTAATTAGTTGCAGATGTGACTTTTTGAATAACATAATTTTCACAGAAGTCTAAACAGAATGTCAAATCATTCACTAAGACATATCTCACTAGCACTCTAATAGGCAATCACATCCACTCAAATCCCTGTCTATCTCTTACCACCATAGAACCCTTCATGTATCAGTGGTAGTGAGTTTTACATTTTTATAAATCTACAAACAACCAAGTTAGTTATGACATTATTTTTTAACTTCTTAAAATATAATTGCTCAAAAGTAAAATACTATGACATTTTTTTGCCACTGACAAGGTTAAGGTCAAAGTGTATATTACTAGTTTAATTTATACAATGGTCCACTTCACTCCTTAAAGTTCAAAAGGTTGCACAGCAACACCTATAGTTTGTTTTACTAGGGTCCTGTCCATTTGAGTAGGTAGCAGGGTTGGATGAAAATTTAGTGGGTACCAATACCAAGATGCATTGAATTATTATACATATACTAAAAGGAAATGGTGTTTTCCTGTAGAAATGGCATAATTGTAAATTTTGCCAAATTTTCTACTGTAGCGGTGGCAAAATTGTAATTTTCAGGGTTTTTTTTAATTAAAGAAAACAAGTTTTTCCTTTACATTTTTTTTGAACAAAATTTATTTATTTTTATTTTTTACACTTTGAATATTTATCACTGTACACTTGACCTATTGATACTTTTTTTTTCTTATTTTTATTCTTTTGTAATGTTTTCTACACCTTTTTTTTTTTTTTGAAAAATTATTATATAAAGACTAAGGAAATGGTGTTTCACCATAGCAATTGCAACATTATTCCATATTTCTGCCACCTTAAAAATTAATTTGAGATCTTATATTTTTTTTATTAACGCATATGATTTTAACTATATTTTATTATATGTTAGTATTGACATTTTCATTCACGATTATATTTTTTTCTCGATGTTAAAAAATGCAGTGATAACACCTATATGTTAATTCTTTTGCATTATAAAAAATATTATTCGACCTACAGCGAGACAAGTTAAATGAAGTGTTGACACTTTATTTTTTGCATTTATTGGCACAAATACTTCTCAATGTATTTAATTAAATGCATGCACATGATTTTTTATTTATAATTTTTTTAACAAAAAAAAAACACATTTGAAAAGCTTGCATATATTTTTTTTGTGCCAAAAGAAATTATTCAACCCACGGCAAAGCTTGAGTCAAATGACTAGTATATTCCACGTTCAATCCCATATTTTGTGTGGATCAGCTTGCATTCCAGCAAGCTATTATATATGGGTAAAATTGCAAATTCAAGAAAACTTCAAGAGTAAGTAAAACACTAGGAAAAGTATAGGGAAAGTATAGGGACTTAAAGTCACTTTACCATATAAAATATTGTTACTAAGAAGTTGAAACTGTGATTGCTTTAGCAGCTTATATATATTGGCAATAAACAAAATTATACCAACATTTCAAATACATGCTGTATGGCACTAACCTCCAAAACTTTCATCATGTAATCATTAAAACTTCTTACGTTATCCTTCTGAGCTTCCTGAATGGCTGATACCATTGCCATTTCATGTACCTAAAGACAAAAATTGCACAAAATGTAACACCATCAAACCAGAAAAAAAAAAAAAAACACTTTTTAAGAAGCAAAAGCATTCATCTAAGTGGTTGGAGGAAACTACTTCAGACAAAGCAGAGTTGCACACCCAAATGAAAAGGTATTGCCTAAGATATTAAATCATTTATCAGCCAATTGCATGTAACAGCATCATCCATCTATGAATTAAACACCAAAAAACTCATGAAACAGGGGAAAGAATAACCACCTTAATTGAAAGTTTCAGTTCAAAGGTTCCAAGCAACAAGATCGGAAAACAAAACTATGCTATTACATAGAGACATATTGGTACCAGCTCAAAGATTAGAACAGCTTTCAGGCTACTATTTTTCTTTTTTCCAAACTTTAACACAAAAAAGAGGAATGCTTTAGGACAATTCATGAAGCTTAAAGGAAAATATTTTAAGACAACTAATGAAGCTTTTCTTCCAAAATCATTTCCCTTCCAAACAGATATGAAGCTTAAACAATATCGCGTTTGTTCCAATACATTAGTTTGATATTTTCAAGAAATTTTGCTGGCCATATCTCTTCAGCATTTAAGGAGGATAACTTTACGTTGCCCTTCAACCAATTCTACACAAGAATTTTGGGAAGTTTCCATGCATATAAAACCATGATGAAAGAAAATGGTATCATCATACAGTGACCAAACAAACAAGATTGCCAAATTAGATGGCTAGTTTCAAAAATCATCTTCTTTAAGCAGTCTCAGAAAGTCATCATTTCTGGGGAAAGAGAAATCATTACTTCTTTTCAGACAAATGAAAGAAGAAGAACGTGACTAGAAAAAACCATTATTTATAGCAAAAACTAAGATTCAATCTTTAAGTTTTTTTCTAATTTCAATATTAATACATGAGCTCTTCTGTCAAGCAGCATGTAGAAAACAGGATGATTCTGTGTTCATGTTTTAGTTCTTTGGTACAACCCATAACTAAATTTAACAGAGCATGTAAAGAACACTTTTGAACAGTGAACAGAATAACAGTGTAAAATATTCCCTATGCCAACAAAAACTGCTCATAGAATCGAGGATGGAGAGAAGGCGCAGCTAGTATTTCTCTGAGTCCTGTGAACAACTGCTTTTGGCTTTTGGGTGGAGGAATTTCATTAGTGACTTCACCATGATCGGGATGCTACACGAACTAATATTCAATCTTAAGGTTTTTCTACTTTTGATACTAATAAACGAGCACTTCCGTCAAGCAGCATGTAGCAAACAGAATGATTATGTGCTCATGTTTTAGTTCTTTGGTACAACCCATTACTAAATTTAACAGAATATGTAACAACACATTTGAAAAGTCAACAGAATAGCAGTGAAAAATATTATCTATGCCAACAAAAACAGATGATAGAGTTGAAGACAGTAATATCAACAGTATCATAGATCTGTTGATCAAATCATAACTAAACAGCAAAATTACCTGTTGTAGATACTCTTCAACACTTGTTGCCTCGGCGGGAAACACATCCTCAAATGTTGTCTACAAAATAGTTTCCAAAAGCAAGATAAGCATGCTTACAGAAACAAGGCCGTATTAACTAACTACTATTATAATCTTAATTTCATTCAATAAGACATAAGAAACTTGTTTTTCATTAGACTATTGTACTCTACAGTCATTCATCAACTGTTTAGAAAAATAAATTTGCATGACTACTTCTACTGAGGCTAGGTTATAAATGGTAATCAAAATGCAAGCTAAATTTTACCTTCAATTCAAAAGACTTAAGATCTCGAGCAAGCTGCTCTGCATTTATCCCTTCACGCGCAAGAAGCCTGTGCATACATCAAACAATACAAATAAACCACACCCATGACCCATTCAAGATTCTTCTCACTCCCAAGAGTTCAATAAATGCCGCCTCTAAGGGGCAAGAAATCACAGAAAACAATATTTAAAAATTGATAGAGAAAAAATGAGAAAGTACTCCGAAAAAACAACCTTGTAGCGGCAACAGATTGCGAAGGAGCCTCAGTTCTTATAGTTTTCGCCTTGAGTTTCTTTGATAATGCTTCTAATTGATCTAAGTTTCTCTTTAACATACACAAAAAAACATATAAAGTCATGAAATTAAAATAAAACAGCAAAATGCACTACTTCTAATTGTCATAATAATCACAAGAAAAATATTTATTTGATGAATGATAAAACGGTAAAGGAATTTAATTGAACGCAAATGCAAAAAATTCTTTTTTTTCTTCAAACAAGGCAGTATAATTCTCCAAATACGAAAGAAAAAATTCGCAATGTTAAATAAATCGAGCTTTCAAATAATTTTTTTCAACTTTTTCGTTGCGCCTTTACTGAATAAGAAGAAAAGAAAATGATGATTAACGGTGACTAGAAGTATAACTAGAGTTTTGTAACGGTTATTTTAAAACATGAAGGAAAAGGAAAAGGAAAGAAGAACCTGAAGAGGAGGGAACTGAGCAGAAGGAGCGGCTTGTTCGACAAGCTTAGTAGAGGAGTGAAGCAGATCAGTCCAGTTACTCATGTCCTGTTCGCTACCCATTTCTACTGCTTCTCTCTCTCTCGCGGTGCTTCTCTTCTTTTTATTTTTATTTATTTTCCTCCACGGAGAGAGTGGGGGTTTTAGGCTGAGCTTCTTCTTTAAAAGCCCTAGTTTTTTAAAACAGTAGTCTACTGCTACCGGAAAAAATGGTTTCTTTCAAGTTAAGTTTTGGGATGTTTGGAAACGTGGATAGTATTTTTTATATGAAAATATATTAAAAAAATTTATTTTTTATTTTTTAAAATTTATTTTTGATATTAATATATAATTTAAAAATTAAAAGTTTTTAAAAATATTTTTAAAACATAAAATATGCATATAAAAAAAAATGAAATTGGGTCACAGTAAGAGTGAGTTGGGCTTGGTTGTAATGAGATTTTGATACAGTAATAAGATGAGGCCCAATTAGAAATTGGATTTCAAATTTTATAAAATTCTAAGTTTTTTCAAGGTCAATCTTGTAATTTGAAAAATTCTAAGCATAGTATTTAAAAGGTGTTTTTTTTCCCTTTCTTGACAGAAAAAAGAATATTATTATGAATTGATTGAAATTAAATTATTTTTTAGATGAATTCAAAAATATATCCTTTACAGCTGCTTGGTGTATTTAAAAAAATTTAATAAATTAAACCCATGAACATATTTCTAAACATTAGATCATCTTCTAATATTAATATTATGAAAATTTTGGACTTTAAAAATTATAAAAATTAGTATGATATATTCAATTTATTTACATGCTATCTTGAGACATGATCCCCATCTATGAAATCATTGTGATGAACTACTTTCTAGTAAAAAAAAAAAAGATTTAATGGCAATTGATGATAATGTTATTAGCTCTATTTTTAGTAATGTATTTTAGTGAAAAAGAAAATTGCTTAGTTTTTTTTTTGTGTTAGAAATGTTTTGGTTTGTTTTTAGAATAATATTGGAACACTGTCTCAAAATAAATAAATAAAAATATAAATAAAAAAATAAAATGAAGATGTCTCATACTACTTATTTTATATCAAATATAAATTAAAAAAATAAAAATTCATTGTAAAATTGTCTCAAATACAAATTTATTTTATATGTTTGTTTTTCTAACTAAACATGTTTTTTTATTTTTTCTTGTATCTTTCATTTTTTTGTCTTAGGCGGCTCCATCTGCAACATGAAAAGGCTAGAGCTTAAATGAACCGAGTGATATCAACTGCACAAACAAAATTGTGTCGGTTTCCCTATCTAGGTGACATTGTTGAATTACTGCATGTAGCACGAGATGATGGAAGATCAGTAGCAGTGGTGAAGGAGCTATATTGATTGAATTCTCTCTTCATGGCCTTGTAAACTTGTTCTAAGCCTTCTTCTATCAATTCCAAAACTGTGTGGCATTGGCGGGGTGTTGATATCCATTGATCCTTCTAGCATTTTCACCACTTCTCCCATTGAAGGTCTCATGAAGACCTCATCTTGAATGCACCAAAATGCCACTTTCAGTGCTCTCATTAGCTCTTCTTCTTTTACTGATCCTTCCAGTCTGCGATCTGCTGCTCTCAGTGGCGTATCATTCGTCATCGCCTGCACAAGTCCATTGAAGAAATGATCAGATTAAACAAGAATTACTGCCATGAAGCACTCATTGTAGGTAGGGTTGAGGGAGAAAACTTAATTTAGACACCTTAAAAGCCCACCCAGGGTAAAAGAAGTCCTCTGCATCAAAAGACATGTCGAGGTTTCTCCTTCCACCAACAATCTCCAAAAGAAGCATCCCATAACTATAAACATCAGCCTTTACAGTAATCGGCCTGTTGCTAATCCATTCTGGAGCCAAATACCCTCTTGTTCCTCGAACCATGGTAACAACATGTGAATGCTCTCTTCCCATAAACTTAGCTAGTCCAAAATCTGATACTTTAGGACAGAAGTTCTCATCTAACAGAATGTTCTCTGGCTTGATATCGCAATGAATTATCCGGTTCCTGCACTGTTCGTGAAAGTATGCAATCCCTTGCGCAGTAGCTATGGCTATATCGAAGCGCGTTGACCAATCCAGCAGTCTGTCTCGGAAACTATATGATGGAAAGATCCATTTGTCTAAAGACCCATTTTTCAGAAACTCATAAACTAGGAGACTGCATGCCAATGCCAATGAACAAATAAACCATGTTTTAGACTCATAGTATCTGAAGAATGTTGGATGAACCAATGACATTTGAGGTTCTTCAACACATTGAAATGACCAAACTGTTTTCTGAGAAACATTTCTTACCGATGCGATCCCTCGGAGCAGTACCCGCAAAGACGAACCAAGTTCATGTGGTGCATAGAGCCTATGGTGTTCACTTCAGTTATAAATTCTTTCTCCCCATGAGGCAAAACCTTGTCTAGTTTCTTTACAGCAACCAAAGTTCCATCTCCAAGGCTTCCTTTGTATACACTCCCAAATCCTCCTGCAACACAGCGATAGCATGCATAAAATCATAAACAAAGCTCAATTGACTCAAATTTCCTCTGTTTCAATTCCTCTGTTTCTTTAGTAGACATGGCATCATTTCTGATCAATATTTACCTGTTCCGAGCAGCTGTGAAAAATTGCAGGTGCGAATTTGCAAGCCTCGGTAAGTAAAATGTATTGGAACGCCAGGAAGAATAGGAGAGCTTTCCATAGCTCTTCTCAAGGATCTCTTTTTGTGAACATTGTGATATAGTAATAGGCATAGGAGGACAACAAGAAATGTCATGCTGAGAACTATAGGTACAAGCAAAACCTTCCTTTTTGTATCACTATTATCAGACCCACTTTTATTGCCTCCTAGAGTCATCGATTCATTCGCTCTAACCTTCACAAACAAGGTGGATCCAGGGTCCTCATATCCACCAAAGTCTAAGCTCCTCAGTATCCAGCAATAAGGATTCTCATCATCAAGCCCATAAACAGAAGCCACACACTCACAATCTGATAGGCAAGCATCACCACACTTTGACACTGTAGGAATGTCACTGTAGTTTGCAATCACCGAAAAATCGGAGAAATAGTAATTTGTTTGCTGCACTGCTGCAATCTTGAACTCAGATGTCTGATTTGCGTTTCTCGAACCACATCTTCCAATCGACGATGAGTTCTCCGAGCAGAAGTTATCGCCTCCTGCCTTGGAAGTACAAGGCAAGCATGAACAAGAAGCAATAGTCTTGCTTCTATCCAAATTACACACCCCATTACCACATATTCCAGCAATCTCACAAGGGTTTGACACTGCAGCCCACTCTGGAACCCACTGCCTCGAACCATTAACATCGTTATCCCATCTATACAATCTCAAATTTCCGTTAGTCTCAAGAATTAGTCTTCGAAGAACTGATAACCGAGTACTTGATTGACTTGAAGCGAAACCTAATCCATTATAGTCACCATCATTTTTATACACATAAACTGCTCCATTTGATGATTCACCATACACAATTCCAAAGCTTCCTGCTTCATCTAAAACCGCAACCACATCCCCCGTAACATTCGAAATGTCCGGCCCAGGCCAGTAGGAATAGTTTGCATAAGTTTCAGGTGCAGCATCATAGGTTTCAGGCAAGTTATATGTTAAAGCAAGGCTTAGTGAAGTGGGCTGTTGTAACATTTTGAGAGAGTAATAGCCACCTTGTGAAGGTGATTTTGGTACTGATGTTAGTTCAAGAGATACTGTTAAAGGCTGGTTTGGAAGTAAAGTATCAGAAGGGTGTTCAAAACTTTGCCATGCTGAGTGGTTGGAGTTAGAGTGGAGGATGAAGTTGCCAGTTTCTTCCATGCTTGCTGATGTAACGCCTGCGTCGGAGGTGTTTGACATCCAGACTGTTCTGTACCCGTCTATTAGGACTAGGTTGCCGGTGGTGTCCAGCTCCAGGAATGCGTTTTTGGTGACCAGAGAGTTTCTATATATTAGATTATCACTGAGCAAATTCAGAAATTGTCACCTGCAAGAGCTTCTGTGAAGACTAAAGAAGGAGAAATGTCTTTGATTTTTCTCTCTCTTTTTTCCCTTGTCAAGATTCAGTGCCATTAATGATCTATAACAGATCTTCATGGACTCTGCAACTTATAAATACTGATTTAATACATTAATAATACAAGCATAAACTCTTTTAAAGCTTGCAGAAACCATACATATATATCGCCCATTTATCTTTCTTTTGTTTTCTGCTCATATAAATAACCAAGAACGTCAGACTTTTGCTTTCAAATTTTCTTGATAGATTATCTTATATAATTCTCGAAACTATACATCGATTTCCATTTAAACTTCCAAGTCTTCCCATCTAAAATCATCTTAACTTTTCTAATATGTCAAGTTCTCTTCAAAATAACATCAATTAATTCATGAAATCAAAACTATACATGAAAATTATAGTGAACATAGAACCTGACGAGGTTTGAAGAAAATCCCAAGGGATGCGATTGAGGATTTCTGATATATTAAGGATCCAATTGAAACAAATTATTTTAGGAATTAACTCAAATAAAAACAATGTATAGCGTTGGGACTTGTACAAGGTTCTCCTTTTTAAACAAAAACAAATTCTTAGACCATCAGGTATAAATATAAGCATAAGCAAGCGTACCTGTTAGCTGACCAGACCAAGGTTCGATCACCAGGAAGATCTACGAACCAGATTGCCACTTGGAATTTGTCACGAGCAGTAGCCGCTGAAGCGAAACCAAAGGCAAAAGTGCCATTATCTGAAACCCATGCTTCATTTTGATCACGAGCGACCAATCTTGAACCCAAACCAATGCAGCTAGCGCTAGCCCCAGGGCCGACTAAAACCAAGAGAAAAACGACCAAACAAGCAGCCATGTCAGCAGCTTAGCACTAGTTAGCAGGCTACTAGCGCAAAATGCTCACAACCTGAAAGGGCCAAAGCTTTAAAATAGAACAGTGGCCATGCATTGTTATTCATGAGAGTGAGAATGGATTGAAAGTTTTTTTTGTAGAGAACAGAAATTGGAACATCATACCACGTGTACAGCGGTTGGTGAACGACCCTTTGAAAAAAACATACTCAGGTCAAATGGTCGGCTGGAGCGATAACTTCGGGGGTTTGATGGCCGTGTATGGTAATCAATAGCGATATTGTGGTTTTCAAATGGCGATGACGCCCCTATTGCCTAATACGTGACACGTATTTTCAGCCATTTGCATGAGATTGAAATTATTCAGAGTTTCACACTATTAACTTGTGATTGTGGAGGTAGTGACATGGGCATATCGATAAGTTATTAAACTCGTACTAATATATATTAATTTAGAAAGTTTAAGATTTTGAAGCTTACAAATAGAAGTTTTGGATTTGATTTGATTTAAATGAATTTTAATAATTTAATTAATCCAGCTAAACATGATAGAATGTCTTATAAAAATAAAATAAAATAAAACGTAATTGTTTTAATAAAATAAAATAAAACGTAATTGTTTTAATAAAAATAATTAGTTTAAATCTATGTTGTTTTCTTTCAATCACTACTCAAACCAGATTTAATTAAGGAAGAATGAAAAATAAAAAAAATAATTGGTTTAAATCTATTTGGATGTGAATTACAATGAAAAGCTAAGGGATACTTAATTATCAAAATATAATGTGTTTTTAATATAGAGATAAATAGTTAATTTGATTTTGAAAGTTGTGAAAAGATGTTCCATGAAAACATCTCATTGGTTAAGACTTGGAATTTTTAACAGTTGATTTTAAATTCAAACTTTAAAAGGACTGCAACGGGACGCAGGAATAGAAAGGGGCTCTCTACGTCGAGTAGTTAAAGACTAGTTTCTCGGTTATCGCTACATTGTGAAGTTTAATTTTTTGTTTAAATGAAAAAAATATATAAATGTGTTACAAATTATTTGTTTTAACATAAAAAAAATTAATAATGAATTAAAATTATGATATAATTGTACAGTATATATTTTTAATTTATTTTAATGATAATATATTAAATGATATTTTTAAAAAATATTAAGATGATGACATGATATGTCAAATCTATTTAGACCGACTTTAATTAACCTGTAAAATTTATTACTCAAATTATAAGAGCATAATAATTTTATAAAAAATAAATAAAAATAAATTAGAAAGTTTAATTTTCATTAACCAAAAATATTAAAGAATAAAAATAAAAAAAAATTAATTTAAAAAAAATAGTTTATGTTAACTTGGGTAAACCCATTAAACATGTAAATTGAGTTTTGAGAATAAAATTATCCCATAAAAAGGCAATTTAAAAAAAAAATCACCAAATTTATTTTCTAACAAACTAAGTGTTGGAGGCTAAAATCTAAAAGAAAATGAATTTAAAAAATAAAAAAAAAAAAGAGGAAAATTAAAGAAAAAAATAGTATTATAAGATTGTGATAATCTTATAAAAAAAATTAATATAAATTATGAAGGTCAATTCTTAATCAATCCAACAAAACTAAAAAAAAAATATTAAATTAAAAAAATAACAAAAAATAATTTGAGTCAATTCAGGTAAAGTTGTGAAACTTATAACTTGAGTCATTATATTAGAATAACCTCATAGAAAATATTTTAAAAATTATTATGAAACCTTTCTTCTAATAAATCTAATATTGGAAGATGAAATCAAGAAAAAAAAACTAATTTCATGAGAATTAATATATAATTTCACAGAAAAAATAGAAACAAGCATGAAACATAATTTTAAGACAACCTAATATTAAAGGATAAAATTAAAAAAAGTAAAAAAATAAAATGATATAATTGAATAGTAAAATTAAAAAAATTCTAAAATATTATTTAAATAATTTTTTTGTTGTGGCTTCAGAGATTTAGGTATTCAATTAATTTTTTTTAAATCATATCTTTTTCATTAAAAAAGAAAAGCATGAAGATTTCATAAGTTACTAAATTTTCATAATTATTATAATGATTATAAAGAATATAAACATGAATTAAACTCATAAAATTTGGTTTAACTCGTAGTTTAACATAAGGTCTAAATTATAAATTGAACAGTTAAACTGAATTAATTAAAAATAAGATAATTTTAAGATTTTTGTTAAAATGATATTATTATATTTTGATTTTGTGGATTATATCACAAGTTTACTCATCAAATTAACCGGATTAAAGTAAATCAATTCATGTTTGACTTTTTTCTAAACTCGGTCTAAACCAAAAATTAAATTAAGTGATCACCAAGTTAACTCGTATACAAGTGCGGGGTTCAAGAACACTTGGATGAACTATTCCTCTTCCATTAAAATACAGCTGCATACAAGAGAAGTTGTTTCTAATTATTATCCACTGCGGACGTTTGATAAATTTTCTTGCTTCCAGCTGTTACATTACATTAATTTTCTATCGTAACATCGTATTGTTGGATGCAACGACGTTCCGCCATGGAAAGATTGAATTTCTCACTTGCAAACTAGGGTTTGGTTTAGCGGTAGAAGAAACTTGTCTCATTTCACTACACCTGAGTTCAAGCCCTAGCGTATACGTCTGTTATCCTCGTGGTGCTTTATATGCCTACTGGATTTGCAGAATATTCAGTGGGCCGTGAGGATTAGTCGTGGTGCGCGCAAACTGGCCCGGACACTCCACGTAAATCAAAAAAAAAAATTGAATTTCTCACTCGAGGAAAAAAGGGCTCCAATGTCGACAGGAGCTGACCATAGAGCGCACCTGTGCGTAGCGACCAGTGAAGATAATTTAATCACCTCTTGAATTATGTGGGCGGTGCTGCGCTTTCATGGTCATCAGGGGCCATGTATTGATGATCCTCTTTAATTAGGGTGGCACCAGTCTACATAGCCATGCTACGCTACGTTCGAAATAAAAAGAAGATTTAACATATTTTTTTTATAAAAAAATATTTAATATTATTGCCGAACTTAATCTAAAAGATAACTTTGAATTTTGTATGATTTTTTATTTAATTTTAATTTAAAATTAAATTATATAATTTTTTTTAATATTACCCATTGTGGGTCCAATAATAATCCATAAAATTGATAAAAAAAAGTTCTATGATTTTAAAAAATACATTTAAAATAATTTTTTTTAATATTAAAATTACGAGATCAATCTTGTCTAGGTGGCTTAATTCAATAGCTAGATCTGTGATTCCGGTGATTGATTCTAATGGGTTAACAATTTTATTTTTTAAAATTTATTTTTTACTTAATTATATGATAAAAAATTAAATTAAATACAAATCAAATATTTTAATATTTATTTGATACTATTATAACTTTATAAAAAGAAAATCAAAATAATTTCTTAAGATAAATTTAAAATGAAGAAGGATTAAATCATGAAAAGAAGAAGGAAATGATTTCAGTACCCCAAGTTTTATATTAGTAAGATAATTATATACATGTTTAATTAGTCATGATATGCTTCACATAATTTTAATTATCTTAACTATGATATGAGCAGCGCTTAACTAACTGTTGATTTTTTTTAGGGGACCAATGAAGTTAGGGATTTCAGCTGAAGAGGCAGATTTATAATCACGTTCCAATAAGAAAGTTAAAGTGGACAATGGAAAACGCCGCCTAGTGGAGGAAACTAGTCCTGATAGTTTGGCTGCTGGGAGAGAAACTTTAGGAAACTTAAGCTACAAGGATTGTCTAGTGGGAGATAGTCACACAGATCAGAGGATAACATGCGATAATGAGTATGATGAATACGTTTCAGATGATGATGATGATGATTGCCCATTAATTCAGTTGAGTGTCGAGGGCAAGCGACGCATCAGAGAACCTTGGCGTCAAACCTTGATTGCCAAACTTACGGGAAGGAGGACTGGATACTCATATTTGATGTAAACTCCAAATGCTATAGGAAATTCAGGGAGATATGGTGTTGGTTGATTTGGGGAATGATTTTTTTTCGGCCAAGCATTCCAATTTGGAGGATCGTTATTATGCATTATTCAGAGGTCCATGGATGGTGGCAGACTATTATCTCATAGTGCATCAATGGCGGCATCCGAATTGCGATCCATATGAGGCTCCTATTGATAAGGTAACGGTATGCAAGGGCGGATCTGGGCTACTATTGAAAATGTTTAAACTGTTTTTTCGTTTAAATTTTCAGAACCTTACTACAAAAGATATATCCCAGCTAAGATCTGCACAAACAATCCTGGACTTTGTAAAGCATCATCGGGTGGCTTGCTCTCCTCTGACTTTGTAATGCATCATCGGGCTGCTCACTTTGCCCTTTGTGTTAAACAAAACCAGAAACAAATAAAAAAAATCCAAACAAATTAGCATATTCAGGAAAAAAAAAGCACAAATGGCAGAAATAGGAAAAAACACTCACCAAATTCATCCCAAAACAAGAAAAAAAGAAGTTGGGGTTACCGGTTATCTTGTTTTGATCGAAAATGAATTAGATTTTGCCCCTTGCCCTTTGTGTTCTTGTTTCTATTTTTTACCATTTATGTTCGGAGAGAGACAGAGAGGGGGCAAAGACAATTGAATTGGGAAAAGCTTGTGTTTTTTAAACCTTTCTTGAATGCTAAACAGGCACTTAAGTCCGTTTTGCTGGAAAGAATGAGGCAGTCAAACCGACATCCATCACAACAACCAAGCTTCAAGCTCAACACATACGCAGTCAGATCACGAATGGAGGGGATGACAGAGGAGGGCATGCAGAAGCACAGAGAGCAGCTGCAAAACTTCAACAACAACCAAGCTCCGAGACCACTAGAGCCACCTGCTATGGCGGAGGACTTGGTTTGAGACAAACAAAATTGATATGGTATTGGAGGGGGAGCAAACTTCGGAGGAAGATGCGACTATGGTTGAAAAAAGTACATAAATTATATTAGCATTATAATTTTTACAAATTCTTTTATTTAAAGATTAAATAAAAAACATATTTAAGATGAATATTAAAAATATAGACACGAATAAAAATTTTATGCTATGTTTTCACTTAAATGTACTTTTATAAGAGGTAAAGTTTAACAAAAGATATAAATACTTTTATAGAAAGGAATCAAAGTTAATGTACAACAATAACCAATAGTTCCTTCATATTTTTAAATATTCTTACAAGTTTGATAGACAAAATAAAGTGTTAATGAATTACTATATAGTTTAATTAGGGTTGATTTAAGAAACTTATTTTATATCATTTGTATGTGATGTATAAATAACCATATGTTAAAAAAAAGAGTAACCTATTTTTAAATTTTTTTAATGTTTTATTCTCCTTTCTAATGGGCCTTAATTTTATATACAGTTATGAAATATGGTGTTTCATTGAAACAACTAATGGGCCTTAATTTAGTTAAATTTATGCTTCAGTCACACGATATGTATCCAAATTAAAAGTTCTACTCGCTGAAGACTTTGGTAGTATAAATTATAGGAAATTATAGGGGTGAGTAAAAAAATTTAAAAATTGATTAAGCTGAAAAAATTAAAAAATTAAAAAATAATTAAATCAATTAAGATATTTTTAAAAATATTTGATTTGATTTCATAAACCTAAACCAAGAAACAAAACTAAAATTAATAAAAAAATCAAACTGAAAAAACTAAGTGAAATCAAAATCAAATCCATAAAAAATTATAAATAAATCAAAAAAACAATATAATTTTTTATTTTTAATATAAAATAAATGAAATGAATCAAAACCGGTTACTGATTTCAGTTTTTATTCTAAAACAACTTAACAAATGGAACCAAAAGCGATGAGTTTAAACTGGTTTTGGATTTTTTATATTTTTAAAAAATTTAATTTAATTATTTTTATAAATAAAAATAAAATAAAATAAAAAATAATCACCCTATAAAATCCACTCCCCGGAGAATTAATTAGTTGAAGTTTCAAATCTTAATCGGGTTATATATGTGTGTGTGTGTGTGTGTGTATATGTGTGTGTGTAGAGATAGAGAGAGAGAGAGAGAGAGAGAGAGCCTTCTGTAAACCCATATAATTTTTTATTACAGCTCCTGCAGATGAACACCTCCATGTTCACAGCTCCCATATTACAGCTTCTGCAGATCAATATCTTCATGATCACAGCTTCTCCAAATCAACGCAACATCAAGCCACGAGATCTGCTATGAAATGTAATATCTCCAGCCCATTGTATTCTCACTTTCTTAATTTAGAGAGCTTACTAATTATACAACTATAACACATTTATTAAGATTACTTTTGTATATGCTTTATATAAACACTCGTTTATGAATAACAGACAGTGAATTTTTCAGTATATCTCAGCTTTTTATATAATATCTGAATTTTAATGATGAAAGGATTACAAGTTGGAACTCATCAACTTCATTCTAAATAATTAATTAAATTAATAAATTAAGCATAAAATAACTAATATGGAACTAGGTATATTTTAAGCTAAAATATCTTTCATTCAAGAGCATATGTTTAATTGTAATATAAAATCATTTTGAGTAAAGATAATTATTGATTTTTTGTAAATTGTAGCCTATATTTATCAACAACCTTCAAAAGCTAGCGGTGGAAATTAGAAAAACAACAGCATGAACACAGGAAATGCCAAAATCACAATCGTCTTGTCAAGATACCTAACCATGAAGACTTTCCGCTTAGCAGCTGGTGCCTTTTACTGCAATTGTTTATGATTAATCACATGTTCTGTCCACCCTCTTGGATTTAGCTAAGGCCATTTCGAGCAGCTTACATAGCTAATTAATCGAATGAAATTTTGTTATTTTTAGATTTATTCTTTATAATATTTACGTAATGGTTTATAAATGGAAAATCAAAAGAAAACCAAAACATCAATTCAGGCTCTCCCGACACAGCAAGGAGTTGAAACCAAAAATATATTTGTTAACTTAGTTTTTAAATATCTTTTATGATATTTGGTATTTTTTAAAGAATTTTTTTTTCAAGGAGCTCATTTAGTTTCTGAGAAAATTATTTAATTTTCTAAAGAAATTATTCAATTTAAGTTATACTTTTAATTATTATGGTAATATATGTAAGTGATTTTATTAACAATAACACATCGATTCATTACTAGATAATTTGATATGCTACTTAACATAAATTTGGGTGATATATTCTCAACTTTATATATTCCATATGGGATTTGTTATTCTAACAAAATAAAAAAAATAAAAAAATGACAGCGAATTATTTCTTAGCTATTATATAGTTAGGCTTTCTTCTTTCCAGGTGTCTCTCTTAGAAATCTTAATTTGAACATTTTCATGCATGAAATTATTTGATTACCCATTTGTTACGTGCAGTTACTTTTCAAACAATTTTGTCTAATTAGTGCGAGTTTAGTGATGATTCTTTGAGTTCAGATGAGGTGGAGCAGTATATATATATTACTTGTTTCAAATGCCAACCTGGATAATCATTTCATCTGATGAAGCCCGAGCGATTAAACCCTAGTTGTTAAATTAGGCAGCTCAATGATTAGGGTTTTTTTTTTTTTTCAATTGTGACATCGAAATGATGAGTTGTGGTTCGAATTTTCCATGAGAATAATATATTATAGCATTGACTTGTGACCTCCATAATTAGTCTTTGGGTCAAGCTTTGTCCATTTAAAATACAGACTTGAAAACGAGGAAAAGACATTTCGGATGAAAACAGTAGATTAAAGTAACATTGAGCTCATTGTCATGAATAAATAGAAAACAAATTGTCAAAAAACAATTAATTGAAATGCAGACCTAGTGAAGGTATACATGATGTAGTAGTTGATGTGAAAATGAGTGATTATAAGTAAATATTTATTTTTAAAAAATTATGTAAATAATTTAATAAGATATATTTATGAACCAATAAAATATATTTAAGGTTACAAGAATGTTTGATCATATCATAGTAGAATAATAATTTAAAAAAACTATAATTTTTTATTTAGTTGTTTAATTATGTTTAAATTTTTACAAGAATTTTTAAATATTATTTTTTCATAATAATCACTATTAAACCATCAAATTTTTAAATATAAAAAAAATCTTATTAATGCCCCTAGTTTTGATTTTTTTTATGCGAGTTGAGTTAACAACCAAAACCATTTGTCTTCTCCCCCGTATGTTTAACTTCGTAAGAAGAAAAAATAATAAATTTTTTATTTAAAACTTTTGAGAAATTTTGTGATGCTAAGTTATAATTACTAATATTTATTCAATAAAATAGATATAGATATAAGGAGAATATAAAATCAAGATAAATGATATTAAAAAAACTAAATATGTTAAATGTTCTTATATTATTTTTGTGAAATTGTACGTGATTCTCTCTTTTTTCCATGTCATATCACTTTTCTATTAAATAAATATGGATATTGTCACGCCATAGAGACTTATTGATGTACGATGTAGAAATAGTGCAAACAATAATTAATTAACCATAAAGTTCAATAATAATTTATGTCACAAACTTTAAACAACATCAAAGCAAGTAAATCATAAGAATCTAGCACAAATAGCATTAAAAGGTTTGGATTCAAGCCTCTCTTTTCTAAGAACTTAAAGACCAGCGTACAAAGTATAGGATGAACCGTGTCACAGCGATGGCCAAGATGAGAGATCCAACAACAGTTCCAGTGCCTATCCAAACATTTTTAAAGTACACACTTAGCAAGTAGGTCCTGTTTTTGTTCCAGGAGCTTTCATAGTAATCATTCAGCAGTTTGGAGAGGGGATCGAAACTGGAAGATATTTCTACCATTTCTCGGCAAAGCGTGTTAATAAGCTTCGCCACAGCATCACTGTCACCTAGCTTGCTAATAATAACTTTATTTTCGATGAGCAAATAGACATCTTTGTCGACGTCCACGAGAGAATCTAGTAGCTTAACGTAACGGCAAATGTGCTCTTCTCCTGGATAATGTAACTGCTCGAACACCATGAGGTTTCGGAGGAGACATTCGGTGTTGTTGTCGATCTCAAGGGGAGGCATATGTAACTCACCTTTCTTTTCTAAGATCCGTTCCTCTTTTGAGAGAGGTTCCCAGGCTCTAATGTCAAGCAACGATTCGTCTGGCAACGCCTTGAACTTAATTCCTGCCTGCTGCAGCATGGTTGCGCTATAAAGTGTTTTTATCGGCCCTCCCTTTTCTAATTTTAAATCCGGGTGCTTGAAGGATAGAAAACATCTCACCAAATCAGTGAAATGTAGTATTGTTTTGCTGGGCTTGGATTTCTTTTTGTACTTCTCAAAGTACCGGAAGGAAAGATCCATGAGAGAAAAGCAATCGGCTGTGCTCGTCGCAAGCTCATATAATTCATTAAGAGTTGAGAATGGCAGCTGATTTTCAAGCAATATCAAGTCTCTTCGAATCGCGGCTCTCAACCAGGGTTTACCTATTATAAAATCGTCTTGATATTTGCTGTTATCACGCAGGTATTCTTCATTCCTCAAGAAGAGCTCGAAGATGAATACAGCGTCTACCAGAACCATCTTCGCAAACTGATCGCCGCTAAGCTTCGAGTTAAACTCGGAGGTATCAGCTACATAGCGACGGCAGATGTCGACTTCTTTTTCTGAAATGGTGCTCAAAAGTGCAGTCAAAAGTATTCTTCTTTTCCCCTTTTCCACTCGCAGTTCGAAAAAGTCTTTCAGATATCTCCGTTTCTGAACTTCCATAGCCTTCAGTTTCTTGTTATTATGGTGAATAGGGCCGATAGAAATTACTAGAGGAGTGAAGGCAGCTTTATTTAAATCACGAAGTGCAGCAGGAACTCTATAGATACATTGCTCAGACCGAAAGCTACTCTCCAACTCATCTGGAATTTGAATTAAAATCTCCTGGCACAAATTTTCGATTCGACTTATAGGCCTTGCTAATTGACCGATGTCTCCCATTTGTTGAAGCTTTCTGATCATGTGACAAATAAACAACTGTAATTAACTAGTAATGGGATTAACTTCAATTAAGCAGCAGAAGGAGAAGGTGCTAAAACAAACAAGCAACAAGTTGATAATCGGTATGGCAGTACTTGGGGGTTCAATTTGTGAAAATCTCATGGAATTGATTTAATCATGCAAGGAATCATTTCCTTGTTTTGGGGCCAAAATTAATGGAAAAAGGAACATGAACAGCAAGGAAACAAAACTAGCTAGTGCACAAAGAACCCAAGTACCTTGGTCTAAGAAGCGAAGGCACTTGATTTTCTGGATGCTATACCGATTCTCCCGCGACCCTTGTCTTCTCTCTTGTGCTCTTCAGTACAAGCTAGTACGTACGAGTTCTCCTGTCTCTCAACTCTGGTATAGTCCCTTCATTTATAGGCAATAATCAAAGTTTAATTCATTCTTTGTTTCTTAATTAAGAAAATGGCTGTAAGGCTGTTGACCTTCCACCTACCTAAACATGCAAGTTGCATTCTTTTTATATCTATGTCTCCAGGGACCTCAGTAAATGCACATCTAATTGAAATTAGAATATCTTTGAGACTAAGGTTAATCGAATATTGATTTATTTTTTTGAGAAAATTTCATATGTTGATATTACAACGTATCCATTCCTATTCCTTTAATCCATAGTTGTGAGATTTGGCTTGAGCGTGACTCTATAAAGAGCTCATGTTATCATGTTTTTGTGCAAACCGAAATGTCATCGAATCAATTATTCAAGTTGATTTTATTTACAATTAAAATAACTTTTTTAGTTTTTTTTTAAAATCTCATTGGTTTTGACCTAACCATCTTTGAATTGGGTTGTAATTCAAAAAGTTAAGAAATATTGTTTAATTTCTCAAAAAAAAAAAGATATGCTAAATAAAAATATTTTAAGAAAAGTTTATAACTCATACAAATTTAAATTTATAAACATGCAAAATAAAAACCCATGGCAAGCATACTTTCAACATAAATATAATTATAAAATTTTAATATACATATTAATATTAATCATGTATTCAAACTTGTAATTGATATCAAATCACATATTAATAAAAACAATAATATCTCTATTTAAATTAAAATAAAAAATTTATTTATTGAAGCACTTTAAAGTAATGAAACTTTTATTGTTATCAATGATAAATTATTTGTCTTTAAATTTTTATTGCTCATCTCATTATACAATTAAAATATTTGCAATACATCTCTCAAAATTTCAACAACACTTAAATACACTTCTAAATAAGATCTTTGAGTCAAATTAAAAGAACTTAATTATCTCTCAATAAAGTGAACCTCGACTATAAATTTAAAAGAAAAATCAAAGCAGAAAAAGAGAAGAAAAACACTAAAAATAAGATGAGGAAGAGTGTATAAATTGTTTTAAAAAAAACTTATTAGAAATTCTTCCTTCACCCCTCATTTGTTTATAGTGATTTTAAAAGCTTAAAGATTAAATTATTAATTTTGATAAAAATCAGAATAAATTCTCACCATTATCAATTTTTGATTAGCCACCATAAAAAAAAATAAACCTTAATATTTTGACAATAAATCTAGATTTTTTAGTTAAAAAACTATTCAAGTTTTGTTAAAAAAGCTTTTGGAAAAGATTATTAACCTTTATATGCTTGACCACATAAATAATAAGTTGGAAGAAATAATTGTTCATAGACCAGGGTTAAGTTCAAATTTTAGTAAGCAAAAAATAAATTTTTAGAGCCTAAATTATTATTTTATAAAAAACTCAAATTCACACCCGGGACCAACCTGAAGCCCAAACCCAAGCCAACATGTACACATATATGTATAAGTTTAAGCTCAAAATCCACTTTATTTTGAATCCTTTTTCTCTAAAAACTAGAGTGCATATATGTTTGTGTATGAGTTTAAACTCAATGCTCTTTTTGTTTAGGAGATGTATTCCTTTTAAAAGTTTAATAGCGCATCTTGGATCGACCTAAGTATACTTGTATGAAGGTTTAAGTTCAAAGTCAACTTTGTCTAGGATCTCTCATCTAAAACTTGTATGTTCTTTGTATATAATTTTAATTTTTTAACTTTTCATTTTATAATACATAAAAAAATCTTTTCTTTTATATGTGTGATATAGAGACGTTCTATTAGGAAGTATGAGATTTCACCAAAAATAAGTTAACTAATAGTTTTTTAAAATTAATTTTTTGTTTATCTATAATTTATTTAAATTATATTAATATTTTATGTTAAAAAATTTATGTTAGAGATTAAATATCAACAAAGTTAATTTTAACTTAAAAAATAAATAGATTTTTTTTAATTTGATCTAAAATATATCTATTAAACAAATTGTTTTAACAAATTTGGAAGAGACACCCAGTTGATTTCTCCACACTCGTTAGATTCCCTTAATTTTATAGGCAATGCTCAAGTTTAATTCTTGATATTTTTTTAATATTAAGTATAAGGGTACCAAGATGCATGTTAAAATCACCGGTGGTGGAGTATTAAAAAAAACGTGTAAATTTGTTTTTTTCACTTTATTGCAAGTGACATTAAGAAGATAGTCATCGTTCACACAGCAACTTGTGAGTATATAGAGTATGTTAGCAATAGAGGTATTTTTTTTCTTTATCTGTTTAGTTTAATGATTATTTATTTAATGGCTTAGTTTATTGAAGAAATATATAAATCCTAATTAATACAATTTATTAATTAATTAACTAATCCCATTATTGAGCTCAACTCCTTCAAACCTCCTATTAAAATATTGAAAAGCAATAGATAATATGGCATGTGATCACACGACTTGTCGTGTATTAGAGAATATGTGATGTAATTCAATTGAGGTTAAGTCATTGAGTCATGAAATAGTCGTAGTCGTTTTTTATTCTCACATCATTATTTTAGTTAATTAAAGGCAATTTATTTCGATCGAATTGACAAATCTTATAATACTCAAATACCTTTTTCTCTTGTTTTTATATCAATAGGCTTTTTGCTTATTAATAATAAGCTCTCCTTACAATTGGAGTAAATTTAATTAACTGCAAGCTACTAATATAATTAGTTAATTCCGGGTTATAAGGTATTAATGACAATTAACAATAATCCTTTAACAAGGTTTTGATATCGTTAGTTTTTGCATTTAAAAGTGTATTAAAAAAATTATTTTTTATTTTAAATTAATTTCTTTAATATTTTTAGATTATTTTAATGTGTTAATTTAAAAAAAATCAATGTATTTTTTAAATAAATTTAAAAAATTATTATTATCACAATACTAAATAAATAAGATAAAAAATACTTTATTATTGAAAACCAAATTAATGTATTTCAGATTGCATCTTGCAACAAAATTCAATTTACATAATCAAATACCTTTCGCGATTAGGTTATGGAGATAGTCATGGGCCATGGCAACGAAAAGGACTCGTCTCAAAAGGTATTTGGTGACGAAAAGGCGTGCATTAGCTTGTGACAAAGTTTTCATATTATATTTCCGAATAAAAGTTCTTAATTTATTTGAACCCTCAACTCCTCTGGTTAGATTTGTATTTATTAGAATTATTTATAATTTACATTTAATAAACTCAACATGAGTAGATTTAATTGTTATATAATATTTCATATTAAGAAAATTCATATACTTAGGAATTTGTGATATGAGACGGAGTTGGTATGATAAGACAACGACTTCTATGGTCTTTGAAAAGTTTGTGAAGAACAAAAAGAAAAGCTTTCCTCAGTGTGAATGCTCCTGCATATGGTAGGCATATTATCATTAGTTTTATTCGTCCAAAGTTTATCTTATATGGATTGCTATTTTTCCCGTGTTCAAGGTCATAATCACCTATGAAAAAAGTAGCCAAACCTGCTGCAAATATTTGCATGAGCATTGCTATTACCAGAGGAACTAATGAGTTTAACTTGCAGTAATTAACCTTATCAGACTGCTTATCCTCTCAGGATTTCTAAAGATAAAATCATACTGAAAAGAGAATCTATGTTTTAAAAAATATATGGGCACCATTTGTACAGCTTCAAAAATTACTGGTTTTTCATGCATTCATTTACATTAATTGAAAAGCTTTATTATTGATACCGTGAGCTTTTATCCGCTAGATGAAGTCAATCCTTCATACTGTGGGTCATCATTCTGGATCATAGAAATAGCATGTGCTAATTGTTGGAGTTACTCTGCAGAAATACCATTACGATGGAGCTATGTTTGCTGTGTGGGTGGCAGGAAAGGACCCACAAGGATTAGTGTTCCCTTTAAACCCTTGACGTTGTTGCTTGGATTGACTGTACCTACTGCCTTGAGTTCCTGTGTCTTTGGGAACCTATGTTCTATTTTTAAATTTACATCTATCCATAGTATGGCCTCTCCTGTCACAACACTTGCAGTGGAATCTGAGGACTCGACATTCTTCAATTGTATGATCGTTTCTATCACATTGCTCACAATGTTTTGTTTGTTGGATTATTCGACATAAGGTTTTTAATGTTGCCTTTGATCCTTGGAGATTACAAATCTCATCCTTATACGTAACATAAATCCCACAAATAAAATTATGCATGGAAATTAAAATTGTTAATCATCATCCTCATCCGAGGAGCATGGAGTTCATCTTCCTTGTATGAAGGAATGTCTTTTAGTTTTTATTTCTTCTTGACTTGGTTCGAGATTTCAGCTACTTGCCTTTTGTCTTACCTGAATTCACCGATCTTAACCATCTGCGATACATTGCAGGTAAAAACTCACTACAAGCTCTGTGATTATCACTCTCACCAAGTGCGTTGCAAAATCTCAGAACATGATCATGAAATAAGAGGTCCAGGCAAGAACGAAATGTGTCAAGGTGAAAACTTAATTTTTCACTCTTTTGGAATATTGCAATGTCTTGCCTCCATATGATCTGGGGATAAAGTTGCTAGAATACTATGGAACTTACGCAGGCTTTCATGAAGGAATTGGGGGCGTGCGAGTTGGAGGGACAAGAAGAATCGTGCTTCCACCGTTTTCTGTCAGTACTTTGATATGTCTTCTTAGGATTATTTTGTTTCATTTACAGGTAGCACTGTTCTTCCTATTTTCGGGAAGTTCAATTACAAGACATTGTTTGAAAAACTTTTAATACTAAAAAAAAATTAATTTTTTTGAAAAGAAACAGATCGTAATTGTTTGATATGTTGGTAATTCAACAACAAAAGAAAAAATTATATGGTTAGATAAATAATTTTTATTTTTTATATTGAATTTAATATATAATTCCATTTCAAGCCTTCACTATATAAAAGTTAAAATAACATAGTTTTTATTTATTTTGCATATAAAAATACATCTGGGAATAATTTTAGATAAATATATATATTTTTATAAAACCACAAGTAAATATATTTTTTTAAATCTATTTTTTCAATTATAATCATAAAATTATTACAATATCAAACACATACTAAATTGTTTAATCTCGTCTTCTTAAAGCATGCATGCTTAACATTATCCATGAAGTGATTCTGAATTATTTTGCAAACCTAATTTCCTTCTTTTCCATTTTTCTCAAGGCTTCGACTGGCAAACACTTAAAGAATCTATGATGTGCACTTGGTCGGCGCTTCCGCTAGACTTGTTGATAGGCTGGGTAGCATAATCCGAGCTCTGTGGAATCTGGATGGGCCTGTATTCAGATTGTCAGCCCATTTACCCATCCCACAAGGCCCGTACAGGCCCTATATTATCGTGATCCTAGCTCAGGCCTATGTGGCTTACGCTCAGTATACTTGACCCGTACATTTAATGTTTTCTTTTTCAAATCCCGAACTGAGATTCTCAACATATTGGCCCATCCTATAGGCCCACATAGCCTTATATTTACACGAGCCGAGGGATGCTTGATTTGTCCAAACATTTGATTATGAAACAAATATAGGGATTCAAGTTAACAGGTATGGTGAAATTTTAAAAAATAGTTTTTGAAAAATTATTTTTTAAATTTTTTTATGTTTGTTTATCATTAAAAAAATTAGTTAATAAAAAATATTCTATAATCAATGAAAAACACTTTCTGATCAATAAAAAATATTTTTCAGTCAAAAAAAACTTTGGTTTGGTTTTTAGAAAAGTATTTTTCTTTTTTGTTATGTTTGTAGTCTAGAAAGTGATTTTTGGAAAAGCACTTTCTAAATTATTTTGTGTTTATTTGTTGTTAGGAAAGTTAATCAATGGAAAACATTTTCCAGTCAAAGAAAAATTTGGCTTGGTTTTCAGGAAAGTGCTTTCCTGAAATATTTGGGAGGAAAACACTTTCTGAAAGTTATGAAAAATTTAGAAATATCATTGTTAGCTAATTATATCAAATTTGATATTTAAACTTTTAATTATTATATATATTTTATTTTGAATATTTATTTTTTAATTTTATTTTTAAAAATTTAATTTTTATATTAACTTTGGTCCTTATTTTTATAATTGTTATTTACTTTTCTCCTATTATTTTTTTATTGAAATTTTTTATCTATTAAATTTGACTCTCATTCTTTTGATTGTTACTTATTTTATTTGAAATACTTTATGAAATGTTAATTATTATTATTATTTTTATTTCTTCATCTTTTTTTTTAGATTTGATCTTTATTATTTTGATTATTATTTATTTTATTTGAGATAATTTATGAAATTATATTTTTTTTCAATTTTATTCTTATTCAACTTTTTAATTTGTAAGATTTGTTTCTCTTTATTTTAATAAACTTGAGAAAAATAAAATATCAATAAATTATTTTCTAGTTCATTTTCTATAATATAATGAAACATTAGAAAGTGTTTTTCAATTTATTTTTTATAACACTATCAAATATCAAAAAATAATTCACTTTTTAAAATTTACTTCTCCTAAAATTTACTTTTCAAAAACAAAAATTTCTTATAAACAAACAAAGCTTAAATATGCATTGCATGTCCTAGAGAGAGATAGGCTATATAGTGTTCTAATGGCGCCTGTAGCCTTCTTCAGTTAGCACACCTAGCCATCCACGGTGGTGATAAATACACTACAGAATGCTCTTCAGTATACGGCGGTGCATGTAAACTGATTCTTGTTGGTGTGTCCTTGACCTTCTTATTTTTTTTTGCTTGAAATTTATGCTAATCACTCTAAAAGTTTCAAAATTATCCCTTCATTGTATTGTTATTTAAATTTTGATATTAGTTTTTTTTTTACGATCCTTTTCTAAAATTTAAAATTGTTTTTAATTTTATTCTTCAATTAAAAATTTGCAAGTTATCCTCTTTTTTTTTAATATTCCCTCAATATATTAATTGTTGTTTTTTGTTAATGATTTTTTTTATAAAATTGATTGTTTTTTAATTTCATCCCTCGATTCAAAAATATAAAATATCCTTTTATTTGTTTTAATTTTTAATTTGATAATCATTATTTTTATTTTTATTTTTTTTGTTGTAGGTCCTTTTATAAAATTATTTTTTTTCTTTCAATTTTATCTTCCGGTATAATATTTGTTGGGGATTGAACTTTATATTTTATTTTTGATTAAGTTATCTCAATCTCTTGACTTGAGTTGAAGCTTTAAAACTTAACTCAAGATAACATCGTTTTTTTTTAGGGTTTATTTTTTTGCATTGATTTTTTTATATATATAATTTTATCCTTCCACATTAAGTTTTTATTTTTAAAAAAAAATTGGCTTCCTGATTTTCTTTGATTTCCTCTTTATTTGACTATACAAATATCATTATCTAGATTGTGGGGTTGGCGACTTAACTCAAATCGACTCTATTTTTTGAGTTATTTTCTTAATTTAATTTTTTTATTTTATTCTTCAATATTAAACTATTTTATAATTTAGCTTTGAGCTTTTTCCTGATTTACTTTATTTTTTGTTATTCCATTCGCATGATCCAGATCTTAAGTTTGGTAAACTTATTTATTTGGCAAGTTTTTTTTAATTAATTATTTTTTAATTTTATCTGTGACATATTCATCGCTTTCTTTTTCCTTTTTGTTGCCTTTTTTTCTTGCATTAATGAAAAGTTCTTTTTTTAAAAAAAATCAAGTTAATTTATTCTTATTTTTTTTAACTATCTAATTAAATTATATAAATTTATTTAACTCAATTAAATCTACGACTCAGTCATAATTCTTTTTATGTGGGAACACACTTGAGTCTCTTTTAAGCTAAAAGCAATTTTAATCCGGCCAGCAGTAAAGCACGCCATAGATTTAGTTAATATTTAGATTATTAACTCATTGTTCAAGTTGACTTGATGTGTTTGTAAAAAAGCCTATATTAGTATATAACTTTGCGATCCAGATAAGAAATTGTGTCATTATTACTAGTTCAACAAGTTAATTATCACTTAATCCTTATGATTATGAAAATAAATAAATTAATGCCTATAGTAAAAAAAACATTAAATATAAATTTAAGGAGGATGACCATGCTTAATTAGTAGTTTTCTGTTTTTTTTTCTAATCAATCTTTCCGTACTCCCTTGTCTCTAATTATTTTCTTATTTGTTTTATTCTGTAAAATAAAAATAAAAATAAAATAGAAAATAATGTGAATAGACAAAAAGATTAAGTTATAAATAGATTTAAAATTATAAGGATTAAATTAATAGTTTTTAAAAGCAAGAGAACTAATTGATTAATTTTGCTAAACTACAGGGACAATATTATATTTAACTCCTGGCTCAACTAGTGTATCATATAGGCCACATTAATATTTTGCAACATGTAAAGTGTAAACTCAAGATTTAAATTGATATAAAAAAAAAAAATGGTGTAGGTGACCAGTTAAAAGACTATAAGTTTCAATTTTTCCCTTGATGACTTTTTAATTTATGTATCTTGTTTGAATCATGAAACTAGATTAGATTAGGGATTGTTTCACTAAATTTCTCTCTATCCATTCCCTGTTTTAAATTACTCCAGATAAATAGTTATAAAACTCCTCTTATTACGTTGATTTAGAACTTAGATTGATCCAGGTTAAAAAAATAAAAAGAAAAACTTAGGTTAACCCAATCAAAAACTTGGGTTAACCTGATGACATAGTCAATTTAAACCTAACTTGATTGAAGTCTAACCTTTAACTTACTGACTTTTTCTAAAAGAAAATTATTAAAATAATATCATATTAACTTCTTTTTTTTAAATTTAAAGATGGATCTCGTAACTTATGACTCAAGTTAGGTTTTAGAATCATGTTTAGATCGTACTAGATCCTTGGATCGTGTCATGCCATGAATAAGATATTTCTTTCTAAAAAAAATATAAAGACATTGTAAAGTAAAAAAATTTATGCATGCTAAATGAAAATATTTTTCAAATATTAAGATGATGATATATTTAAAAAAAATATTAAGACAACAACATATTACATTGACTCAAACCAACTATGGTTAACTATATAACCCATGATTTAGAGTATAAAATTGTGGTAATTCTATGGAATGTAAATCAAAACAAATTAATAAGTCTAATTCCAATCAACCAAATATTGATGGTCGAAAATGAAAACAATATCAAATTAAGAAAAAAGATAAAAAAAAGTGACTCTAGTAAACCCGGATTGGTGGCTTATAGTATGTCGCGGGTTAGGCCAAATTTTCATAACATAAAAAGAGGATACTTAGGCAACGATTATAAAGAAGAAAGAAAAATTTAAGACCTAGGCTAATGACTTGAATTGATCCAATAAGCTTGTTTAAATTAATAATATAATAAAAAATAATAACAAATAAGTTAAACAAAGAAAATTGTCAATAATTAACTATAAAAAACAAGTTGTCACTATCATACTTGGGAAGATAAAAAAAAAAAGTTTATCGGAGACTCATTGTCCCTCCACCATGAAAACTACCACATCATTATAAAGAGCTCATCGAGACCATCCCAACATCAGTGTAAAAGGTTATATGACTACACCGAAATAGGATTGACATGCCGTAAGAGCAACGAACTAGAAAGTAAATTAAAAAAAATATCATAAAAAGTGAGCATCTCATGTTTATATTTAAATAATTTATTTAACTTAATTTAAAAAATATATATAACAGATAATGACAAATAAAAGACATGAAAAAACCCAAGTAGTTTTCAAGATTGTTGAAAAGTCCTATAGAAAGAAAATAAAAAAAATTAATGGAGCCTAATTTCCAATTAAATTAAATTTCGAAGGATAAAACTAAAAAAACACGGTTTAAAAAAAGAGAGGGAAACAAACTCAGATAAATCTCCAAAACCTGAGTTAATCTCTTGAATTTGCAATTTGAGTTAATCTTTTGAACTCACAACTCATGAAATTCTAAACCTGAGCTTAATCAAAGCTTAATTAAAAAGCCTAATTCCTAATTAATTTAATATTAAAAGATAAAATAAAAAAATAATTATAAAAAAATCATAAAATCTAATAAGAAAACAATGAAAAAGGATGGAATCATTAAAAAAATATAATTTAAAAAATCATTTCAAATAAAATAAATAATATTAAAAAAATAAAGACCAAATCTGAAAGATAAAAAATTTGAAGGATGATGAAATTGAAAATAAAATTTAATTCTATAGGTTAATTAAAATTAAAAATAATAATAATTAAAATAATATGGATCAAATTAAAAAAAAAACAAATTAAATATTTTCTATGAAGATTTGGAAGGTTAGATACCAAAATCAAGATGAGAGGAAATAAATAAATAAAAAATCAACTAAAGCCAAATAAAAAAAAATTAAGCTATATATATTGTCCAAAAAAAGAGGTCTTGCCATGATGAATCGAAAAATATTAAAAAATACCTTTTGATAAGCCGTAAGCTACCACACATATTGCCTTAAATGGTGAGGCAACTTACTTGCTATTATGTGTAATGCATGCACTAATATTTTTTTAATATTTATTAAAATATCAAATTATTTCATAAGCACTAAAAAGCTAGGATGAAAGTAAAAAAAAAAAACTCTAGGATTTAGTTATAGAAGTTAAGCACTATGTTTAAAAAAAATAAAAATTGAAAAATGCCCCAGAAGCTAGGTGACTGAGTTTTGCTTTTAAGGATATTTTACTGTAAAAAAAATAAAAAAGCTGACTTGTCTTTAATTATTTTCATAATAGCCAATGAATCCTGTGAAATCATCATCAAATTCCTAAGATCAAAGCCTATGAAGGATTTTTTTTTGGGAATGATAAAAATTTTAATACACTATTTCAATCTATAAATCTTTAGCTATATCAGTATTTTTTCACTATCTTATAGCTTTTATTAGTTAATAATGTCATTGTTATTTAAGGGCTTTCGAGTTCGAACTTTTTTTTTTTTGAAATAAAAAAGCTTGAAGCACTGAGGCAGAGGATGTATATATTTTTTTTTTATTAGCACCAGATATCCGGGCCTGGTCGTACTAATCCCGGAAGTGTAGAGGCCCTTTGCAAGGAATTTCCCGCGCGATTAATTCATGGGCCCAAGTCTGATGGTTCCATGAAATTCTTTGCACCTAGTAATAATCGAATATAAAATCTTGAACAGAGCACTGTGCCAAGTCCCAGCTCTTCTCTGCTAGGTCAACTAATGGAGTTAACAGAGGCTGGGATCTTGGACAGGAGAACACTGCCAAGTCCAAGCTCTTTTCCGCTAGGCCAACTCCATGGAGTTAACAGAGGCTGTATTGGTAAGCAGTAAGCGTGAAAAAGTCAAGAAAGTGAAGTTTCCAAGTAACTGAAACCAGGCTGCTTAACCTTTCCATTCGACAGTGAACCTGGATAGATTCATGTGCAGGATCCTGCTTTTCCTTTTACTTCCTGCAGCATTGCAGTTTCTGTGGCACTGCAAAATCTTCAGAAATCCAAAGGTTAACTTTCACCTTAAAATATTTCTCCAATTTGGTCAACATCTTTCAGTTCTAAGACGCAATAACCACCCCATTTGGAGATAGGGGCAGTTTCTGGAAGAATTGATTCAGTTAATCATCCCGGAAAGGCAAAAAAGAACAGTTCATGCCTCCTGTTTCACTGGCCTAAAGCCTGTGCGTTAACTTATTTGGACTTGTCCAGTCTGCATGAACATCCAACGAAGCAAATATATGATGAAATAGTTTTGTATCTTGGGTGTTTCTGCAATAATTAGCTCACATAGCGGGGTACAGAAAGAAAGATAAAGCTTGTGACAATGTCCTTATAGATTGGTGCTTTCGATGGAATGCTCTTCTTAGATATAATGAAATGACATCTCGCTTGCGCAAAATTATTCCTAATCAAGCTTAAGTCACCATTGCCTATCCCATTAGTACAATGATTGTGCTGGTTTTAGGTTCCCATGTGCTTTGGAAAGTTAGGAATTGGCATCCTCAACAAATATAATTTTTTTTTAAAAAAAAACCTAAAAGTCATTTCTGATGTGAGCATTTGTTTATAACAATGTGCCTCTTCTGCTGATTCAAGATACATGAGATAATTTATTAATTCTAGTGTTTTGTGCACAACGTGTACAACTTGATTTTTCCCTAAATGCTTTTTGTTTGCAGAAACAAAATTCTGTATGTGTTTCTCATTCTCATGTGTTCGCGCTCCCTATTACAATATCGTGGGCATCGATGTCTCGATCGAGACAATGTTTTAAAGCTAATTATAGCCCTGAGGAAAATTTAGGCCGGGAAGGAGTGTGGTATGGTAAGTAACTTTCTGTAAGTCCAACTTTACCTTGTTTCCATTCTCATGTTCTTAATTTTTGTTAATCCTACTGTGGTAATTGTCCTTTCAACGTGTTATATATTGATGCTTGCTCTTCCTTAGAGATCAACAGACAGGTTATGATCCTCGAGCATGTGGTGTATGTTCTGTTTGAGATTTAACTGCTCGTTTTTTGAATGTTTTGGATGGTCTATCTAGTAATTGCTTAATGCCTTGGAGAGGATGTCGTAGGGGGGACCGATTGATTTCAAGTCACTTTCTATATTTGGCTTTTGTCCCACAGTCCTTGGTCGTTGTCCATTTCATTCTCCGACAGCCAAAGGGGACCCTTGTCTGTTATCCTTGTTTTTATAAGATTGTTCGTAAATAAAAATTAGTTATGGTTTTGAGTGATAATGACACTACTTTCTCAAGCATTTAAGTTTCTTTGAGAAAGATTCGAAGTCATTACCATTCGGAATGCTAGTGGATGAAAAAGGCTGAAATTTCTACACCAAGAAAAACTTGGTGATATTTACTTCCTCACCCAATTCTCTTCCCAAATGCATCTTGTTCAACTGACTCGAGGACAAAAACATTGCTACGTATGATGTGTTGTGTTGATATCATTTAATTTAGTGTATTTTATGCACTGAACTTAGAGTTAATGTCCAGTGTCTCATTATATTTTTTTTCTGACATCGTTGTCAATGAGAGGAGAGGGGACACTGTTAGTCATAGTTGTCTGTACTGTATTGGTAAATCTTTTCAAAATCTTAATCTTCTGTTTCTTTTTTCCTCCAACAGGAGCAAGATTTGTGGGAATATCACAACCTTTCTTATGAGCAGCATATATTGTCAACACATTTTTATCTCACATGCATCTGCAGATTATGGAAATTTATCAGAACCCATGATTTTAAATGCACTTGATCCTTCTCAGTAATTTCAAACGGCCAGTTTTCCTGGTTCATAATGTTGTTGACATTGCTCTTTTTCGAATTGATAAGGTCGGGGAAACTCATCAATTTGGAGCTTAGGGGCATAGATTCTCAAGGCCTACTCACATTTGTAACGCAACAAAGAGTTGAGAGCAGAGCTAGCAAGCATATATCAATAGATTCTTATAATCAATGACTTGCTTTATTATATGAGCCTTGTGTATGAGAATCAGAATAATGGATCAGTTGAGGAAAATGACAAAACTAAAGCAGGCTAAGCAATATTGACTCTGTTTACAAAGGAAGTATAGAAAGTAAGTTTGTGAGAAACATTCAAAGCATATGAATGATTACACTTCCTTTATGCTCTAGCTTTAGGAGCAGCTTGGATAAACAATAGAGAGTGTTCATGAACCTGCTTCTTAAAAAGTCTAATTGCCTACCAATTACTTGTTAGAAACATGTTTAAAGTAAAACATTCTTTTTTTTTCCTCATGCCTTATGCATTAGGATTCTAGATGGCTCTTTTTAGTTAGCTGAAGTATATGCATGAAACAGTCTCATTTACAACTTCCTTTCTAGTTTGTTGCTAGGTCTCTTTGGTTTTGAACTACAAAATCAACAAAGGTTCAGTTAATTTGTTATAAAATATGACATAAATTATTCTATGAAGCCTTACCTAATAGCTTGGATTCATTGCTAAGAAATTTAAACTAAAAATTAAAACTTACTGTTAGGCCTCTCGAATTTAGTTTGAACTATCTAAAAACATAACCATGATGGTTTGAACTTTTGGATGGCATAATTGATGTTGCTTTGGATGCTTCAACAGACCTTAACAACTTTTTACTAGTCCTTTTTAGGATCAAGTTCCGATATGACTAGCTCATCCCAATGGACCACATCTGTACTATTGGCTTGTGACAACTACTAACCAAATAATGAACAAAGGAAATTTGTAATGGGAATCCATCTTCTCTTTGAAGTTCAAAGAAAATATGAATAAAGAGAAACTGGGGTAAAGGAGTGATGCAAACAGTTCTGCATAATGGGTGCCTGTGGGGCACACATTTCTGTTTCCTTTCCCCTTTTCTTTATTTCAATAATTAATATTCATGGTTTCTTGTCAGACAGCCACATACCCGATTGTTATAAAGAGGATATATATTGTGGTATATATATACGTGCCTTGAGATATATTCTATAGGCAGAGGACCTTTGCTAATACACCTACAGTACCTCTCTTTCCCCGTAATATTTCTAGCAATATTATCTGCTCTCTTCTCCTGCATATCTTGTCATAGAGTAACACCAATGGAAACTTCACAGCCTCTTTCTATTGAAAGCTTCTCATACAGTTGGTTAGTTAATCTGAAGCCATCTTTGGAAAGCCTAGACAATTCTCTCAGGGCCTCACTAGATGCATCAGATGAAGCTTCCTTCATTGAGATGGACCCAAGAATGCCACCTTCAAAAAGATTCTTCAGAAATTCTCAGGATTTCAAATTTGACTTCCCCATTTCACAATCTCCTCTTACTCTCGTCCATGCTGATGAGCTCTTCTCCGATGGCCATGTCATGCCTCTCTTTGTCGATCCGTTAAAGATGAAGGCTTATGATGTCTCAGACTCAACCTCAGCCCTCCCTACCTCTTCTCATGCACCAAAAACTGTGGTTTCAGCTTGTAAACCTCAACGTTGTTCTTCATTAAGAAGGTGCAGGAGAATGTCAAAGCAAATAGTTCAGAAATACTTGGATTTTCTAAGGCCATTGTATCGAAGAATTCGAGGCCACAGGTCAAGTTCAAGAGCTGAAAATATTGATTCTAAAGTTCAGGTAATGAAGAACAGGGTATATTCAGCAGAAACATCTCCGAGAATCAGTGTAGCTTATTCTGTCGATGATTGCTGGCGAAGGTCTTGTGATTCTGAGAGCTCTATTTATGAGGCAGTACTCCATTGCAAAAGATCCAATGGTAACTCATTCCTCTCACCAAGTTATGATTATCTACTTTCAATAGTCTCCATGCTGTTATGAATATTACTTTACAATGACAGTAGAAAAATCATCAGGTTTTTATGACATTCTTTCATAAATGTTATTTTCAGGGAAATAAATTGATGTCGTTGTACGAAGGAGTTGAAAAGAAGAGAAGGAAAGCAGCAATGTTGATATTCACATGGGAAAGAAAAAGAGAGAGGAATAAAGAAAGATCAGCAACCACTTGTTTCTTGTTCTTTTCTTCTATTCTTCTGGGAGGATAATGTAAATTTGTTTTCTTATAAGAGAGTGTTTAGAAGTTGTGTGGATGGTCGGCCATGAGAAATCTGGCCATGAGGGAGAGAAAAAGAAAGAAGAATTTAAGGATAAAATTAAAATTTTTTTTTTTTTTTTGTCTTTTCCTTTATGGGAGAAAAGCTAGGCTACCAGCTACTACAAGATTCTCTCCCTTATTTCTGTATAGTTTTCTTTTAATGAAATCAGGACTATTCTATTCATATAATATCTCCACTCTATTATTGTTTCAATCTCCACAGGTTGTCGTCGGGACACCTTTTCTTTTTAGATTTGTATCATTGCCTTTAAGAATGATAAACATTTTCAGATGCCTAAATGCCTACACTGGACCATGTTGTTGAACCTTACAGGACACAGACGCTCGATTACGCCCCACCAGGTTTAGCCTAGGGGAATAAGGATGAACCTTAGGGATATGAAGTTGAGGTGCATTTCCTAGGTTCAATCTTTTTACCTCAGTTGAGGCGCACCAGGTTTAGCTTGGATTTATCAGTGTCCCAGTAGCAGGGCTATTTACTCATGGTGATTTTATTGACTATTGTTGCTTGTTAGGAAAAACAATAACGCTAATGTAAGTTTAACCATGTTAATTTCTGGGTTTTGAATGTGTTTTTCTGGTCCGGCTTAGTAGAGAACAATATAAATTATATCTTTAATCTCACTTGACATTTTAAGTTTTTGAGTAGTGTTGGGTTTTTGTAAGTTTCAAATTCGAAAGGGTTGAAGTTTTTAGTTGAAATGATTCTTTTATGTAACTGAACCGTCGCGATACTTTGGTTACATGACTGAATGAAACTGGTTTTTTTCCTTCCACGTGCTTGCTTGTAGAAATGATCCTTTCAACTACTTTAAGCTTGTGCAATCAAACTTTGTAGAACCAAATGTTTGTTTAATACAATGGATTTTTAATTGCCTTGAAAGATCAATTGGCACGGAATTCAATCACAGGAGATGTTAATCTATTACAATTTGACAATATGGGCATGCCTGTATTTAAAAATAATAATAATAATAATAAGTCGGCCTGTTATATAATATGAACTCCGATGATGAGTTGCTTAACTTTCACTCTGTATGGAAATTCTTGAAAGATTTCTTGAAATTAGATGTCTGATGGTTAAACTGAATTTGAAGTTTACTGGCAGATGCTTGTCTGCTTGGTGTCTCTGTCAGAACTGATTTCAGACTATTTTTCATTTTCTCTTTCTCGGGAGCTAGATTTTCTTTCCTTCTTTTGTTCTTGTCCTATCCCAGTAGTCATTCTTTTCTTACACCTGCAGAAATCATAGTTTTAAATCTACAAGTTGAAGTTTACATGACATGAACTGTCACACAATTTGAGAAAACATAATTAAGTTAGGTGTGCCAAAATCATACTGTTTGATTAAGCGACGACAACTGGTTATTCGGATATCATTAGGAAAGTTTATGATTCCCACTGAAAAGACAACATGTTGATCGATTTTGCGACAGTCAAGAATTTGGATCAGAAATTCCTGAACATAATTTATAGATATCCCTCCTGCAAGCAGGTCTCCTAATGATGAAACAGAACGGAACATATGCTGCGTGAAACCATGGTTTATTTACGACTATGAAGTAAACTTCCATTCTTTTCTTGTGTGCAGTACGGTACCAACTGATCAAGTGAATATTAAAGCAAACACCAAGGCAGGTGAAAGTTCAACAGAAGGTAACATTGCTTCAATCTTGGGCAAACTTCCATTCCGCAGTGCCTTCAGACTGATTTTTCTAACACAATCATTGTTATGGACTCTTTTTGTGGCCATATCTTTGCAGCAGTATTGTAGCATACATTTCTCTTTGTTTTATAATTGTGCAGTGACAGAGTTTTCCTTGACCAAATCAACTGAATAAAAAACTTGGTTCCATAATTATCAAGGCTGGGAATTATAATAGATAATTTTAACTCATTTCCAAGGGCAAGCAAGAGTAATGTAAGCGGGTCTGAAGGATCTGATGGTTCTAAATAGTTGGTTGTGAATTTGTCGCGACGAACCAACCATGTAAATAGCCTAGCATACTTATTTACGGATAAGGAGGATGAAGCCACACTCAAATAGAGATTTACTAACACCTAACAAGAAGTCAAACAAAATTATCTGTAACTTTTAATTTGATTTTTGAATCGGATTTAAATTCAATTTGAAAGTTCTATAGGTTTAATTCTATAAAAAGTTAGCTCGCTGTAACCAGCAAACTTTGAAAACACCTATAAATTAGACCAAGAAGATGCCTTTTGATTTCCTGTTTAATTTCAGATTTTATATTGTTTTTTCCTATTTGATTTAGAATTTTGATTTTTCTACCCGACCTATTTAAAAAGGAATAAATAACCAATGAATTTTAAAAACACCAAGAAAATGTTCTTTAATTCCTGATTTAATTTCAGATTTTATATTATTTTTTCTTATTTGATAGTTTTGATTTTCCTACCCCCACCTATTTAAAAAGTTATGAACTTTTTAAAGCGCAACTATATTTGAGAGAAACATTCAATAATAAAATATGAATCAAGCTCTAGCTGCTTAGACCCTACTTTGTGCCTGCTTTCTTCTTGACAAGCTCCGCCATGTCAAAGAGTTTAAGCCAAATCATTTGATAATGTTTTTCGAACAAGTCTGTCTTAGATCTAAGCACACAACAGTCTTTTCTGCAGATTTATTAATGGATTCTGCAATTGACAAATTTCTTGCAGATATATTGTTACCAAGTCCACTCCGAGTACAGCATAACAGTTCAACAAGAAAATTTTGTGGTAATTGAGATTTTAGTATTATCTGACTGTAGTACCTGAAAGTCTAACAAAGTGACATGATGAGTACATTTTTCTTTTAAGTAGACCTATCTTTAGGGACCATTCCATCTGATAAAAGCTGAGAAGTGAGAGTTTCCGGTCCCCTCAGAAATGGGGTCCAGTGTGTGATGTATCTTGGCCTCCGTAAACACTGCCCATTCTTCCAACATCAGATCTCAAATTTCAAGCCATTGCGGAGTAACGTAACCTGGTATAGCTGGCCAAATATAAGCCATTAGGGTTGAAGCAGAACAGGCAAAGATGAAGAGGTCTATCACATGTCAACAAGTAGGATAGGGAGACATTGACAAAATGTGCTAGGAGAAGTGCCAAAGTATGATTACATTGGTTTTTCTCTTCCTATCTACTTCCTCTTGTTTTCCTCGTTGGATTTTCTGCTTCTCCACAAAAGCAGCACAGCCAAGGGTAGCTTTATAGCTTTTGTTTTTCTCTTGTAGCTACATCAACCCAGCGTGGGGACCGAGACCTCATACATGCTACTTGTCGCTGCTATCAATTCTTTGGTCACTGTATCTACTAACAAGACACCCCATGTCATAATAACAGCGCTTTTACCAAGACATTGCATAGAGATACAGAGATGAGGTCATGGGGCTTCTACAATTATGTCCTCAAATATTTAGGACGAGAGATTCAGTGTGAAAACTCACCTTAGAGTTAGTTTGTGTCGCTAAAACAAGACAAATGACCAACAAACAAATTACACGGTTCATTGCGCTGGAGTGTTTGTTTAAGGGCAACAAAAATTGGTGGGCAAACTTCACTCTCAACAGTTTTACAGGCCAGTAATTCTGGAGATATTTAAGAGTTAGTTCTGATAAAATTTGATTCTTAGCCAAGACTGACCAAAATCTTCATGGGAAATATGGTTCCTTTCTAGAGATTAAAAGATCATATGTTTTCATAGGCACTAGCTGCAACTCAAGTTCCAATACAATGATGAATATGGTATAAATGTGTTAAACAGTCATAATGAAATCCATTCTGCTCTCATGTAAATTTACAGGCTTAAAGCATGTTTAGACAAGAAACCAACATAAATGAACACCTTAATTGATCATGACCACTATCAAGAACGAAAATGTAACTTCAATGTCATATTGCTACACGATTTAAGGATTCTTACGGAGAATTTGGGAGCGTATTGAAACAACTAGACCAGGAGAACAAGACCTTGTGCCATGCCTAATTTTGGATGTACTCGGAATAAGGTCGTTGTTGCAAGTTTCAGGACAGCGAATGATACTTGGAACTTTCTCCCTTCGCAGACCTTGCACCACTCTTATGTATACTTGCATTAAGGGAAAGTCAATATCAATGAGTTGTTAAGTATTCGATATTTTTAGGAGATGAATTCAAATAATAAAGAAAGACATAATGCCGTAGCCGAATCGAACTGCTGATTATCACCATGAACAGAAGTGTATTCTAGTTTTGGATGTCGTCCCATGGAAGATCCAAACAATTTTCCTCTCTCCAAACAGTCGGCATCCCTTGTGCGTGTGGTGAAATCACATGCTGTTGGGCAACTCATGAGTTTCTTGGCTTGAAGTGGAATAAGGCCCTCAAATTTCAGATATAGGTCATGAATACCAGAGTTACGACCTTGCTTTGCATGATGAGAAAATAGAATTGCAAGCTGTAATAAAACTCAATAGCTTCATAGACCTGTAGCTTATACGTGGAGAAAAAATTAGTCACGGTTTAGGCTGAGATTATGAAGAATGTTAAGGCCAACGAACATTTCATCACTCTCACTTGTCATTTAGGACATGACACATCCTAGATTGAATTAACTTCTAAAGTTAAAGGAAGGAAGATATATATATAGCTATTCTGTGTTATCCTGCTTTGATTCCCTTCCCTTTTCTGCACGATCATATTCTTCTGTTTGTGCAGTGCAGAGATACACGCAGGTCCTGTCCTCAACATCACAATTTCAGATGTACCTTTGGTATAACTTCTCGAAAAGATGAAAAGAGCAATTTAGAAGAAAATCTTGTTGAGGAAAAGTTTCAATAAGGTACAATCTTCTTGTTGAGGACAGGTTTCAAGAAGTGGCAAGACAAATTAGAGCAGATTATGGATCACTAAGGCCACCGAATTGTCTTCCTTGTTGCTTAGGTAGTTGCAGAATAGTGTCTCAAGTTTTCCTGTTCTTTTGATTTACCTGGTTTTTGTTTTCTTAGAAAGTATGCTTGCAAAAGCATAGATATTACTTGTAATTATCTGATACAACACACACATCTTATTAGTTCTTTTGACAGAACTCTACTCTTACCGCATAAATCTTCATTTCCTTTTTGATCCATGATCATTGGAACTTTCATAATTACTAGGTTATGATTTCCTCGCATGACTGGCTGAAGATCCACAAAATGGCTAAGACCTGCTGAGGATGTGGAAGCTTAAGCCTAATTGTGGTGGGCATTACTTTATGACTGCTATCTTAGCTGGAAGTGGTTGGGTCTAGAGAAGATTCTATATCCTTGACATCTGAGTTACTGAACTTTAAGTAATGTCCAATCTCTTTTTCATCCGAGCTTCCTCGTCGTATATGGAACCACTTCCTGTGATGATGCTGTCTTGGTTTCCTGTTGCTGATAGCGATGACAAGGTCATTAGGGAAGAGGTCCCGAAGTACGAATGCATGCACATTGTCGATACCAGCAGACCCAATACTGTGAGTGTGTGAAAGTGTTTAAAAGAAAATTGTTTAGGAGAAGAAATGAAGATAGGAAGAAGAGAAGATACAGCAGAGATTGCATTTGAATTTATTTCAAATTGAATGAATAAACTGATTGCATACTGCCATTCGTTACACACATATATTTAACACTAACAAAATAAATTTGCAAACTTTTAGCATGAAAACATGCTATTATCTGTTAACATTATAATAGAGTAACTAACTCATAGACTACGACAACAACTTATTATTTGCATGAAAATTAGAAATAATAGAAATATAAAAATCTTTGACTACTCTTTCTATGCAGCTCTATGAAACAATCTTCAACACTCCTCCTTGCTCAGGGAGCTGCAAATTCCAATCTTTTATCTTAAAAACTCCAACCTATTTGCTAGGAGTGATTTAGTAAATACATCAGCAAATTGATTTTTAGATTTGCAATAAATTAATATAACTTCACTATTTTTCTGCATCACTCGTAAAAAATAAAGCTTGATGTTAAAGTGTTTTATTTTTTCATGAAACACTAGATTATGAGAGATTGTTATAACTATTTAATTGTCAACTGAGATTTTAGTTGCTTCTTCTTCTTCCATATGTAAATCTCTTAATAACTTCTATAATCATAAAGCTTGATTTACTACAGCTGTGGTTACAATGAACTCTGCCTCTGCAGTAGATTGATCCATGATGTCTTGCTTCTTGGATGACCATGAAAATATTGCAGATCCTAAATTAAAACAGAATCCAGAGATGCTTTTTATGTCATTAATGAATCCACCCCAATCTCTGTAAAAAAAACCATGTAGTTTTAACTTTTAACAATTCAAAAATTTAACACCAAAGTTGTATGTCCCTTTAATGTATTTTAGAATTCATTCGGCTACTCTTATATAAATTTCGCTTGACAATGTATAAACTGAGATAAAAAACTTGTAGTACGAAGTATGTCAGGTCGAGTTGCTGTTAAATACAACAAACATCCAATTACGCTTCTGAATTTTTCTTCATTTACTTTGGCAATGCCATCTTCTTTGCTAAATTTGTCTTTTTGATTTATTGGAGTAGCTGTTGGCTTGCAATTCTTCATATTGAATTTTTTCAGGATTTCCCTTAAATACTTCTTCTGGCAAATGAATATTTCTTCTTTGCTTTGCATGGTTTCCATTCCTAGAAAGAAACTCATGAGATCAAGGCTGGTCATTTCAAAAACTTGCATCATATTCTGCTTGAATTCTACAACCTGTATTGTATTGCTTTCTGTCACTAAGAGATCATCAACATAGAGTGATATTATAAGCACATCATCATTTATTCTCTTCACATAAAATATTGCTTCAGATAAACTTTTTTGAAATCCAGAACTTGTCAAATAGTCATTAATTCTACCATACCAAGCTCTAGGTGCTTGTTTCAACCCATAAAAAGCCTTATTTAATAAATAAACTTTGTCTTCTTTTCCTTGAATCACAAAACCAGCTGGCTACTCAACATAAGTTTCTTCTTGTAGAATGTCATTTAGGAAGGCTGATTTAACATCTAACTGGAATACTTTCTAGTTCCTATATACAGCAACATCAAACAAGAATATAATGGTGTCCATCCTTGCTACAGGTGCAAACATATATGAATAATCAACACCATAAATTTGAGCATACCCCTTAACAACCAGCCTAGCTTTATGCTTGTTGATGGTGCTGTTTGCATTAAGTTTAGTCTTGAATATCCATTTCACTTTAATAACATTTTTTCCCAGTGGTTTATCAACTAGTTCCCATGTGCAGTTCTTCTCAATCATGGATATCTCCTCCTGCATTGCTTTCTGCCATTTTTTATTTTGTTTTGCTTTTTCATAACATTCTGGTTTGCAGATAGCTACACTGCTCCTTTGATAAATATCATCAAGGAATCTGATGCCTCTAATTGGTGAATCATCAAATGATTCATCCTGCAATAAATCTGCCAGCTGCATATTTCTTTGCGAGTCTCCCCAATCCCATCATTCTTGTTCATGGAAATAGACATCCTTTATAATAACCATCTTCTGAGTTTGAGGATGATAAACTTTATAGGCTTTAAAAACATCACTGTAGCCAACAAAAATTCCTGGTATTGCCTTCTTATCAAGCTTGTCCCTTTTGATATGTGGAACATGAACAAAACAAATATTATCAAAAATCTTAAGAAAACTTAGTTATACCAAACTTCAAAAGGTGTCTTTTTTTCCATCAATTTTGTTGGAAGTCGGTTTTAAAGGAAGACAATTGTGTTAGCTGCTTCTGCCCAAAACATCTTTGGAAAATTCTTTTCATGTAACATGATCTCACCATCTCCATAATGTATCGATTTCTCCTTTCATTGACTCCATTCTGTTCAAGAGTGTAAAGGGCGGTGAATTAATGTTCAATGCCAGCTTCTTCACAGTAGAAATTGAATTATGATGAAGTGTATTCTTTACCATTGTTTGACCAAATGCATTGAATTCTACAATTACTCTTATTCTCTACATTCTTCTTGAATAGCCAAAAAAATCCCAGCTACTTCTGACTTGTATTTCATGAAGAAAATCCAGCACATTCTAGTAAAGTCATCAATAAAGAGTATGTAATATCGACTATCTTTTATTGAAGGTGTGCTAAGTGGACTAGCAACATCTGTATGAATCAACTGAATTTTTTGTGTAGACCTCCATGTTGACTTTGGAAACGGTTTCTGTTTTTCTTACCAAATTCACAAGCATTACAACTTGGCAATAGATCAGTGAATGAAGGCATTCATCTTACAGCTTTATGCTTCTTAATACTGATCATTTTTTATTAATGACAGTGACCCAGTTTTTTATGCCACACTTCCATGTCATTCAATTTTGTTGGAAAGGCTGTATGCTCCTCCTCAAATGGTAAAAATAAAAAACTTTTCCCTCTCATTTTGGCTTGCAATATTTTTTATCCAGTAGCATAAAAAATATAACAAGATTGATTTTTGAAAACCACTCTCATGCCTTTCTTTATTAATTGCCCAACACTCAACAAATTTTGATCTATATCAGGCACATAAAAAACATGAAAAATAGTTTTTGTACCTGAGTTAGTAGTGATGGCAATCATTTCTTTTCCCTTAACTACTATACAATCATAATTTACAATTCTAACCTTTGCAACTTCAATAGTTTGTAACGTTTTAAAGAGACTCTTATTAGAAGTCATGTGATTTGTGCACCCACTGTTGATTAGCCAGTGATTTGAGTAAGTCTGGACTGAAAAACATGTAGCTACAAACATTTGATCTTCATCACCTTGACTTGAGCATCTTCATCCTGTTTCTAAAATTTTATTATGCGGATGGTTGTTTTATGTCCCATTTGATTACATTTACTACACTTTGCATTAGGTCTCTTCCAGCACTTGAATGGTGGATGACCTAACTTGTTGTAGTGTTGACATGGTGGAAAGTTTGTCTTAAAAAATTTTCCTTTATTCTATAATTGACTTACAGTAGTTTTATTACTATTTGAAACCTGATTTTTTCTGAAAAAAATTTTCTTATCAGAATCGGGATACTTTGCTTGTAAAACTCCTTTAGTAACATGATCTTGCCTTATAAGTCTTTGTTGCTCTTGAGCCTGCAAGGCATTTATCAATTTTCCCAAAGTGATCTTGGACAGATCCTTTGTATTCTTCAAGGTGGTTAAATATGCTTTATATCTTTCTGGCACAGTTACTAGAATTTTCTCTACAATTCTGAAATCAAAGAAATTTGTGCCAAGTAACCTTACTTTGTTAACAATTCCAAGCAATTTGTCTGAATTCTCTTTGATGGTTTCAAAATCCTTCATTCTCCGCAATTCAAATTCTCTTATCAAATTAACACTTTGCATGCCATGAATTCTTTCATCTCCTGCATACTCCTTCTTTAAATAATCCCAAACATCTTTAGCTGATTTAATAGACATAATCCTAATGAAGATTGTTGTGGAAATAGTTGTAACTAGACAAGCTTTTACTTTTGATTTCCTTGTTTTTCTCTCTTTATGATTTTTGATCTGAGTTAATGTTGGATTATTTGGTAAAGGAAGAACTTCATAATCTTCTTCAACGGCTTTCCAAAGATCCAAAGCCTCCAAATAAATATATATTTTTATTGTCCAGAGTTGATAATTTTTTCCATCAAAGATACAAGAAGAAATATGAGAGAAACTTGTTTTAGCCTCCATTACAGGTCCCTGTAAGAAAATTGCTCTGATATCAAATGAAAGTGTTTTTTAAAAAAAGTGTTTATGAGAAGAAATAAAGATAGGAAAAAGAGAAAAGACATCAAAGATTGTATTTGAATTTATTTCAAATTGAATGAATAAACTAATTGCATACTTTCATTATAATCGTTACACATATACATTCAAAACTAATAAAACAGAATTACAAACTTCTAGCATGAAATCATGCTATGATCTGTTAACATGATAATAGATTACCTAACTCCTAGAGGCTAAGACAATAACTCATTATTTGCATGAGAATTAGAAATAATAAAAACAGAAAAATCTTTGACTACTCCTTTTTTGACAACTTCATGAAGCAATCTTCAACAGTGTAAGAACTTGAATGATTACATTCGTGACTTCATTTGAGTACTTGATTATCGAAATCAACGCCCGTCATAGGGAAAGTGTATGCCCATAATGACAATGAAAACCTGTAAATTCAAGAGATTATTAATGTTAAGAAACCTCAAAAGCAAAATGGTAAGAGACAAAAATAAAATAGCTTCAATGACTATTGACTGACTTGAATCCTCAAAAACAATTCACACGAACTGCTTAAAAAATGGCCAAAAAAACAAGACAACATAGTTTAGGAATAAATCTTAGCAAGTTACATAAAGCAATTTAGTCTAAACTGTTTCACATAGTTGATAGATCATAAAAATATACATGGCAGACATACAATGTGTAGGACTTTCTCTAATCAACTTAGGTGGCAGATACTCACTAGCAAGAAATAAAAAAAGAAGGCAATGAAGTAAGTTATCTGTGATCCATGATCAAATGAGCCTTGAAAGCTCATGCCATATAAGCAACACTTGGAGCTACAACAAATAGAAAGAATACTAGATGGAGATTTTTATGGAGTGCCTTGGTGGTCGGTATTAGGAAATTATTATTTTATTGCAAAATCCTACTTCCACCTAGTAAAAGCTTAATTAGTGCCACCATTAATGCTACCATTTGTGCCATATCTCATGGTTTTTGCCCACCATTAGTGCCATGATTTATTGCCTCTTGTCTACCATGAATTGCCTATAAATAGAGGTATTATTTGAGAGCAAACGATGAGAGAAAGTAGAAGAACAAGAGAGAAGAGGAGAGAAAGTAGAGTGGCTACCAAAGATAGCGGCCCTGCTGTAATGTGCAGTACCGTGTGAGACCAATGGGAGTAGAGTTGAGTGAAGTAATCCTCCTCCTCCATGTGTGTTGTAATCTTTTCTTTATTTATCTCTAATAATATTGACTTCTCCCATGAATGTAAGCGATTTGTCAAACCACGTTAAAGATTGTGTCAGTGTGCTTAGCTTTTAATGGACAATTATCAGAACATCACCGGTCGGAATCTTCAAAAATTGGTATCAGAGCATATATAGCTGGTGATGTTGATTCTAGAAAGTATGTGCTTAGCTTCTAATGAACAATTATCAGAACATCACCGGTTGGAATCTTCAAAAATTGGTATCAGAGCAGATATAGCTGGTGATGTTGATTCTAGAAAGTCCACATCAGGATACTTGATGAAGTTCGCAGGGTAGTAGTTTTATGACAAACAAGATTGCAAAAATATGTTGGATTATCCACTACAGAGGCTGAATATATTACTCTTACTGAAAGGGGAAAAGAGTTATTATAAATGAAGAAGTTCTTACATGAACTTGGCTTAGTTCAAGAGAACTTTGTGTTGTATTGTGATAGTCAAAGTGCAATCCATCTCCGTAAGCATCTTACTTTTCACTCTCGATCAAAGCACATTGAGGTTAGATATCAATGGATTCGAGATGCTATGGAGATGAAGTCATTTGTTGTTGAGAAAATCCATACCGATAACAACGTGTCAAACATGATGATCAAACCTCTACCGAGAGAGAAGTTTGAGTTTTGCAAAAGAAAAGCAGGCTTGTTAGTGCATCCTAAATTAAAGCTTACATGTTGATCGCTAATATGGAGAATTCCTCACATGATGTGTGAGGGGGAGATTTGTTGTGTGTGCTCCCACATCATATGATGGTGGGACCATCATATTAATTAGTAAGAGTTGTCTCTTTGAATTAAAAGGCAGTTGCCATTGTAGAAGGCAGTAGAAAAAATATAAGAAAGAAGAAAAAACAAGAGAAAGAAAAGAAGAAGAGGCAGTAGAACATTCTGTTTTCTTTTTTCGGTTTCTCTATTGCCTTCTACAGCGGCAGCTGTCATTGTAGAAGGCACTA
>NW_011504205.1:0-6744 GCF_000495115.2 Populus euphratica
TTGTACTCTAAACCCACCTGTGTACCTGCCAGCTTTTGGAAGCACAATGATGGGTGTTCACTATAGATGATAATCCAATGCCAAAATTGAACTGTATATTTATTCAAGTTAAAAGCAACTTTTTCCCCAAAAATATTATGCAGAATGAAGCTCTGAATGGTGGTGGTACGCTGTTTGTGAACAAGCATCCAAACCTTAAAGTCCGAGTTGTTCATGGAAATACCTTAACTGCTGCAGTAATTCTCAATGAAATCCGTGAGGACGTGAAAGAAGTGTTCTTAACAGGAGCAACTTCCAAACTTGGAAGGGCAATTGCCCTCTACCTTTGCCAAAGGAGAGTAAGAGTCCTGGTCAGTGTTGCCTCATCAATATTTATCGGACAGAGTATCATGCTTGACTTTTCATTCTGCTTAACAAAACTCAATAAATAAACGCTTAAACTCAAGAACTATGTAATGTCTGCTCAGTCTTCTGATGAAATAGATGTGCACATAATTCATCTTTATTTCTTGGGTTATATTAAGGTATGCATCCATCTTCGATTTTATCGGTGAAAATTAATACTGCAGATGCTAACTTCGTCAAAAGAGAGATTTCGAAAAGTTCAAAAGGAGGCCCCACTTGAATATCAAAGCTATCTGGTCCAAGTCACCAAGTACCAAGCAGCTCGTGGTTGCAAGGTACTGTGTCGGCAAACTATGATTTTGTTAGAGTTAGGGGGTTTTATATGGATTTTATAAGTGTTTTATGAGTATCATGCTTGACTTTTCATTCTGCTTAACAAAACTCAATAAATAAACGCTTAAACTCAAGAACTATGTAATGTCTGCTCAGTCTTCTGATGAAATAGATGTGCACATAATTCATCTTTATTTCTTGGGTTATATTAAGGTATGCATCCATCTTCGATTTTATTGGTGAAAATTAATACTGCAGATGCTAACTTCGTCAAAAGAGAGATTTCGAAAAGTTCAAAAGGAGGCCCCACTTGAATATCAAAGCTATCTGGTCCATGTCACCAAGTACCAAGCAGCTCGTGGTTGCAAGGTACTGTGTCGGCAAACTATGATTTTGTTAGGTTTACGGTGTTTTATGTTAAAAATAAATTGAAAAATAAGTTTTTAAATAAAAAAAATTAATTTTAATTTTTTAGCTATTACAATAGCTAAAATCTTAACAAATCAAATAATATATCATTTAATTTTTTAAAAAACAATTAGAGTAAATAATATATCATCACCAAATTACAAGCAAAATCAATAAAGGTGTAGGCTTGTCAAGACAAGCTTGCTCATGAATCTAGATAAAATAAGTTACGTGGGCTAGCTTGGCTTGTCGGCCTAATAACATACGATTTTTTTTTATTTAATTTTTTTTTTTATATTTTTAAATTAATAATTTTTATATGATTTTTTTTCAAATATTTTTAATTTATATTTAAATTAGTACTCCTATTTTTTTTTTTGAAAAGTATTTTTTAAATAAAAATTATATTTTTAGTTATACATTTAAATTTGAGGAGTTTTTATATTTATTTATAATTTTTTTAATCTTTCATATGGATAAATTTTATTTTTTAAAATAAAAATACTATTTTCAGATAATATTTCTAATATATGCAGCTTTTCATGATTTCTCCTCTTTTTATTTAATTTAATTAATTTAATTTGTTTTTTTATTTCTATTATCATTTACTTAAATTAAAAAATTTATTTTAATTAATTAATTTAGAAATCATAATCAATTAAATATGTTATCTTTCTAGATTAAATATCTTGATGTATCCTTATCTCTTTATTTTTCAAGTTTTATTTTTAGATATCATTAATTATTATTTATTTATTTATTTAAATATATATTTCTTGATTTATTTGATTATATATATGCATAAAAACTTTATTTGAATTTATATTTTTTAAATTATAGAAATGAATTTAAAAAAAGCATTTGTGTATATAATTTTTTTATAAAAAATAAAAATATCTCACGTAACTAATAGGAATACTATAAATTGAATTGGGTTGTTCTATTTGTTCAAAATATTATTTGTGAATTTTAAATGTGACGGTGTCGTATTGGAACCAATGGTAGACCTGGATCGTGGGGAAGTGGATCACACCAGGGGAGCAAAGTTGGGCCCCGACAGGAACACATTTCCATCAATTTGTGGTGCCCCCCATTTTGTCCTTCAGAAGAGACTGCACTTACGGTGATCTTGCTGCCATGAGACTACCTGATGAAGTTCAAGGGCTTGGAAATTGCGAGGTAAAATCCTTCTTCCATTTTTTATTTACATGATGTTTAAGGTTTTGAAAATTACAAATAAAAAATTATTTTAATATATTTTTCAATAAAAAATTTATTAAAAAAATTGCTAATACTCTTCTGAATACTTTCTCAATTACTGATCACCATAGATCTAAAAGGAATTAAAAAGAAAACTCGTAAAACATAAATTTGGAATTAAAACAGGATTCCATGTTGATTGTCTATGGATTGAAAAATCTCGTAAAGAAAAATAAGTGACGATGAGCTAACTTGCTAAAAGTAAGATATGGGTGATGTGATTATTTTCTGTTTAGTTTAATTTTTAATTAAGATATAATTAAATTAATTTTTTTTTTAAATTAAAACTAGTTTAAATTGATAATTTTGGTTTTGTTACTTTAAAGTAAAAACTAAAATTTAATAGATTGACTTGATTATTTTGTTTGGCTTGATTTTTTGTGTTTAGCTTGATTTTTTTCGATTTAGCTCAGTTATTAATTTTAGTTTGGTTAGGTTAGGTTTTTCAGTTGTAGACTTAAAAAATCAAACTGAATCGGTTGGTTTATTTTAATATTTTAATTTTTTTTGAAGGTTTTGTTCTTTTAGTTTTTTTTTCTAATTTTTTCAACTTATTAGTTTTTTAAATTTTTTATTCACCCCTGAGTTCCTGTATGGATTAACTAGTTTATGTTTGTTTTGGTTGGTGTTTTAACAGTACACCATGGACAGAGGAGTAGTCCACGCATGCCATGCAGGCGGGGTGGTTCACCTGCTGGAAGGCTGGGCTCACCATGAAGTTGGGGCCATTGATGTTGACAGAATCGATCTGGTTTGGAATGCTGCATTGAAGCATGGCTTGAAACCGGTCTCCAATGGTGTCCCCAGACAAAATTCAATGTGAATGCATGCCTTCTTGCGAAGAAACAAAGGATTTGCTCGCAACAACAAATATTCCTTTGTTTTCTTTACATTAAATTTAACTGTAACAAACGAAAGTTGTTTCAAGTTGCAATTCAAATGCGATATATTGTGACATATATATATGTCCCACCAGAGATTCTTCAATGAGAGTACCCAGGAACTCTACCATTATCTTATTCTTCTTCTAGTGGAGGTTTTATATATGCACGCATGTTTTGTGTTTTGTAGTAGGTAAATAATAATTTTTATTTTAAATATAAGAAAAATATAAAGTATAATTTTAAGTGTTTTGGATTTGACTTTTTAGTTTGTCATTATATCAAATGATACAAAACACCAAAAAAAAAAATTAATTTGAAGTAAAGAAAAAAATAAAAAAATTATTTTTGAAATGCAAAAACAAACATATTTTAATAATGAAACTTAACTTGAACTAACAAAAAAATTATCATTACCAAACTTTTATACAATATAAAAAAAATCACATCAATTTATTTATTATTACAGTGTGAAAAAAATGAATAAAAAAAAGATAACAAAAAAATTCAACTTCACCTCCAATGAAAAAAATATATATATCATCACCTAATTTTTATACAATATAAAAAAAATCTCATCAATTTATTTTCTCTTTACTATATAAAAAAAATTAAATAAGAGAAAATAAAAAAAAATCTAAAAAGATAAAAAAATAAAAAATAAAAAATAAAAAATATTTGGCAGTCCAGCCAAACCTAAGATTAGTGGGTCTGGCTGAAAACGAAACCGAATAGCCTTGGGTCCAGCGGCCAAACTAGATTTAGCAACACTTTCTGACTAATAAACAGAAAAGAGAATGTCTCTAACTACTACAATGTTGTTCATAGTACAAACACTTTATATCTATGGTATGGTCCATAATGGAATGAGTCTATGTTCATAGTATTATTTTTTAAAATATTTAAAAACTATATATATATTGAGATAATATTATTTTATTTTTTTAAAATTTATTTTATATATCATCATATCAAAATCATATAAAAACATCAAAAAATATTAATTTGAAGTAAAAAAATATAATAAAAATTAGATTTTTTCAAAATTATTTTTGAAATGTAAAAACAAACATGTTTTAATAAAAAAATTCAACCCAACTCAAATATAAAAGCATTATCATCACCTAACTTTTCTACAATATAAAAAAAGTTTCATCAATTTATTTTTTCTTTACCGTATGAAAATAAATAAATAAATAAAATTAAAAAGATAAAAAAATAAAATTAAAAATATCTAACAGCCCAACCAGATTCAATAGCTTTGGGTCTGGCTACCCAATAAAACCCAAGATTGGTAAGTCTGGTTGGGAGAATGAACAACTCTTTTTAACTAATAAACAAAAAAGACAACACCTCACGGGTGCTCCAATATCATGCGTATTGCAAATATTCTATAGTTTTTCTCTTGTACTTTAAAATATAGTATATTGTTGGTGTTGTTTAGAAAAAATTAATAATTACCACTTGTTATTTCCCAAAATTATTATAAGACTAATTCTATATAATTACATAATATTCACAGGATATATAACTCATTCTAATATTGTTTTGTCAAGTTAGAGCTTACATATCAATCATCTTTGACTTGTGAACCAAGCTATTAAAAATGTTTCTTGAAAGTGTTCTGGTGAGTATACTAATTTGCTAACGAATCCTCTCCAAACAAATATAAGCTTTATAAACAACCACTAATAGAAAATGAAAAATATAATAGAAATTTTGATGTAAAATATATGTTTGTAATTGTGGATGTTGACAAATAGAATAGAAACTTTGATGAAAAATATAGGTTTGTAATTGTGGATGTAAATTATGAGAGAATATTGACACGACTAAAAGATTGATATCTTTATCCAAATGCAGAAGTGTCGAAGTAATAAATAACCCGGCAAGACCGGGGTCGAACCATAGAGAAGTTAATTGTACAAATTATAAATAACAATTATAAACAACAATAATAGCAACAACAACAACAACAACAACAACAATAGTAATAATAATAATAAAGAAAGAGAAGAAGAAGAAGATGAGAACTTGGAGATGAAATATTAATGTAAGGATTAAACGATGATAATAACAAATGTCAAGGTTAGAGGATTCACTAATGGTATGTCAAACAAGTATAGTATAAACTCTTATTATTCAATTGGAAACCACACACAAAGGAGGTTCCAATCAGATTATATATTGTTAACATGATTATATTAGTCATCTTATTCAATTAATGCTAATACTTGTAAATCTCGTCATGCATTCATGATTATAACTTATGTTAACAACAAATCAAGTTCCTTTCATAGCTCAGGTGTCAGTTATACCATACATTATGAACTATGAAAGTGCCAAGCATTTGTTGTACCAAGTGTTATACAACATAAATCAAGATTAGTCATTTAACAAGCAAAGTATTAAAGAGTGAACAAGATAACAAATACAAAACATGTTAGTATCAAACATTAAAATTCATATTAAGTTTACACCATACTTATTCTTACACCATTAGTGTAACCTTTTCACCTTGACATAATAAACTTAGCTAGACATAATGATTGAAAGAAAAATAAATAAAAAAAATAAAAACATAAATAAGATAAAAGCTAACTAAGTGAATGAAAGGAAATGAAATGCATAAACTTGATATTAATGAAAGCAAAGTATAAACATTACAAAAAATAAAAAGAGAGAAAGCAAGAGCATGATCTTGATCTGGAAACCAAGATGCCTAAATGCATGGCAAATGCCTCCTTTTATAGGCTAAAATTGAGAACTATTGATTTGATGACTAATTGATGAGTGGGTGACCAACTCTTGACTTGATGACAATCCTTATCTTCTCTTGTCTGCCCAAAACATCATTGATAACGTCAAAATTAGAGCTACTTGAAATAAAAGTTGTAGGAAATTGTCTCAACTTTCTTATGTAAAAAATTCAGCTCATTTGGACTTCTAGAACTCCAGATATGGGCCAAACACTGAACAGTGCTCGGGCTGGAGGACAGATTCAGACTTCTTTGTTGTTGCTCTAATTTGGACTTGAAAATGGCCTTTTTAGATCTTGGGCTCCATATGAAAATTTTATGCCTATATCTTACCTTTCCATCCATATAAAGTAGACCTAAATCACTACAACTCTAGATATGACCCAATTACCAAACAGTATTCTGGTTTAGACGACATCAGCATCTCTTTTCTAAGTTTGGCCATCTCTTTTTTCCTTTCAATTTCAGTTCTTAAATTCATCAATCAATCCTTTCATTTATGTGATGGGCCTACATTTAAAATAAATATTTACCATAAATTAAAGGTATCTTATATTATTAGATATATTATTATAAAATATGCTTTACTAAAGGAGTTATTAATACTTCAAGTGCAAAATGATGATATAAAACCTTGATAAAAATACACTTTTAAGTATTAATCACAGCCCCCAACTAGCTTATTACTAGTCCCTAGTAATCAAAAAGTTAAAACAGAAAAACAATTTGTAAATTCCACAAAGCAAGATACTCATCAT
>NW_011504196.1:0-6782 GCF_000495115.2 Populus euphratica
TGCTCTTGCTTTCTCTCTTTGTATTTTTTGTAATATTTATGCTTTGCTTTCATTAATATCAAGTTTATACCTTTCATTTCCTTTCCTTTACTTAGTTAACTCTTATCTTATTTATGTTCTTATTTTATTTATTTATTTTTCTTTCTTTCATTATGTTTCGCTACGTTTATTATGGTTTATTTATTTTACTTTTATGTTCTTATTTTGTTTATCTATTTTCCTTTTTTTCATTATGTCTAGCTAAGTTTATTATGTCAAGGTGAAAAGGTTACACTAATGATGTAAGAATAAGTATAGTGTAAACTTAATATAGACTTTAATGTTTGATACTAACATGTTTTGTATTTGTTATCTTGTTCACTCTTTAATACTTTGCTAGTAAAATAACTAATCTAGATTTATGTTGTATAACACTTGGTACAACAAATGCTTGGCACTCTCATAGCTCATACTGATTTATGTTGTATAACACTTGGTACAACAAATGCTTGGCACTTTCATAGCCCATACTGTATGGTATAACCGACACTTGAGCTATGAAAGGAACTTGATTTGTTGTTAACATAAGTTATAATCATGAATGCTTGACGAGATTTACAAGTACTAGCATTAATTGAATAAGATGACTAATGTAATCATGTTAACAATCTATAATCTGATTGGAACCTCCTTTGTGTGTGGTTTTCAATTGAATAATAAGAGTTTATACTATACTTGTTTGACATACCATTAGTGGAACCTCTAACCTTGAAATTTATTGTTATCATTGTTTAATCCTTACGTTAATATTCCATCTCAAAGTTCTCATCATCATCTTTTTCTTCTTTTTCTCCTTCTTTTTCTTTATTATTATTGTTGTTGTTGTTGTTGTTGTTGCTGTTGTTATTGTTATTATTGTTATTGTTGTTGTATTATTATCATTTATAATTTATACAATTAACCTCTATGTGGTTCGACCCTAGTTTTGCCGAGTTATTTATTACTTCGACACTCTTGCACTTGGGAGAAGATATCAATCTTTTAGTCGTGTTAGTTAACATAAGTTATAATCATGAATGCCTGACGAGATTTACAAGTATTAGCATTAATCAAATAAGATAATTAATGTAATCATGTTAACAATTTATAATCTGATTGAAACATCTTTTGTATGTGGTTTCCAATTGAATAATAAAATTTTATATTATACTTGTTTGACATACCATTAATAGATTCTCTAACCATGACATTTGTTGTTATTATTGTTTAATTCTTGCATTGATCTTCCATCTCAAAATTATCATCAACTTCTTCTTCTCTTCTTCTTCTTCTTCTTCTTATTCCATTACTACTACTACTGCTGCTACTACTACTACTACTATTTCTATTAATATTATTATTATTATTAATGTTATTATTATTACTACTATTATTGTTGTTGTTGTTGTTGTTGTTGTTTATAATTTATACAATTAACCTGCATATGGTTCAACCCCGGTTTTGCTAGGTTATTTATTACTTCGACACTCCTATACTTGGGAGAAGACATCAATATTTTGATCATGTCAAGTTTTTGGCACCATTGCTTGGGAGGTAAGTTCTTTTACAAAATATAGTATTTATTTTACTTTTCTTGTATATAATTTTATTTCTTTTCTCTTGTTTCTTCTTTTTTTTGTTTTCTTCTTCCTTTTATTATATTCCTAAACGTATATGAGAGTGTGGTCACGTACATTAAGTGGTAGACTTTGTAGGGTATTGATTAGTACTTAAAAGTGCATTTTTTATCAAGGTTTTATGTTATCATTTTGCACTTGAAGTATCAATAACTCCTTAACTAAAACACGTTTTATAATAATATATATAATAATATAAGATACCTTTAATTTGTGGTAAATGTTCATTTTAAATGCAGGCCTATCACATAAATGAAATGATTGATTGATGAATTTAAGAACTGAAATTGAAAGGACAAAGAGATGACCAAACTTAGAAAAGAGATGTCGGTGCAATCCATCCACATAAAGTAGACCTAAATCTGAGATCTACAGCTCTAGATATGACTCAATTACCGAACAGTGTTCTGATTTGGATTGCACCGACATCTCTTTTCTAAATTTGGCCATCTCTTTGTCCTTTTAATTTCAGTTCTTCATTTCATCAATTAATCCTTTCATTTATGTGATAGGCATGCATTTAAAATGAACATTTACCATAAATTAATGGTATCTTATATTATTAGATATATTATTATAAAACATGTTTTAGTTAAGGAGTTATTGATACTTCAAGTGCAAAATGATGATATAAAACCTTGATAAAAGTACACTTTTAAGTATCAATCACACCCCCCAACTAGCTTATTACTAGTCCCTAGTAATCAAAACGTTAAAATAGAAAAATACTTTGCAAATTCCATAAAGCAAGGTAGTCATCATTTAACTTCTATTAATCTATCCAGATAAACAAACTCTCATTAAATTTATATACCTGTTCAATACCTCTTAACAAGATATTCATAAACCTTTCTTTTGTGCTCAATGTATTAAAACATAATTATGGGGCTTTTCTTGGAAGAAAACAAAATTTTTGTTCTAATGTTTAAGGTTAACTTCCTTGGGCTGAGATTATTATTTTTATCTTTTTTTTATCTTTTTTTGTATTAACTTCCTTGGGTTCTAATGTTTAAGGTTAACTTCCTTGGGTTGGGATTATTATTTTTGTCTTCTTCTTTTTTATTTTTTTTAATATATATACATATAATTTAAAACACCATGCATCTTTAACCCATGTAACGAGCTTTCAGCTAATGACTCGTAGACTAGTTGGTCTTAGGGCATTAGGTGTTAAGACACCCTTACGAGTTTAGTAACTCGGGTCGCAGATACTGGTATGTAGATAGTGCAATGTTTGATTCCCTTAAGCTTTTCTCCTCAACCCATGTAACAAGCGTTGAGTCAATAGCTTCCAAGTTAGTTGACTTTAGGGTATTAGGTGTTAAAACACCCCTTCGGGCTTAATTGCTTAGGTCAGGGAGGCTACGAAACCAAACTTATCTACATTTTTATTATTATCATTTTTTTTTCTTTTTTTTCTTTTTTTTTAATTATATATAATCCCTTTCCCTTAGTTGTTACCTTTAACAAAAGAACATAAATAATGTAATAATCCAATATGCAACCCACAATCATATGTTAAAGTGTGTGTGTGTAAATTAAGGTTTAAGAATACATGTTAAATAAGTATATGAGCAGAATTAAGTGGTAACAATACGAGAGTTTGTAAACCTGAATATATTACAATGCGAGAGTTTGTAAATCTGTATATTTCAAGAAGTATTATGATAGACCTTGTTACAAATGATTACTAAGATGCGTCTCAAGAGTTATAAAAGTTCTCCTTACTCTGCCATCATAGTAACAACAATTTTGCACATGCTTTATGAAATAAAAAACACAGTTTTTTTTTAGCTACTACCCTCTCCCCTCAACTAAAACGAGACATTGTCCTCGATGTTTAAAGGTAGAAAAACAGAGTATAGAAGATATCACCTGAAATAACGAACACTAACAAACCTGAAACACACTGAAACAAATATAAGCAACAACAAAACACAATAATAAAACCGAAAGACACAAAGATTCACAAATGAAGGCTCAAATCCAATCTAAGCTTTTTACAGCTTTCCTTAGTTGAACAATTTATGCGACTCATGAAAGGATCAATTACAGGAATGAAAGATTGTAGTTGGTCAATCAATTGTTCAGCAGTAGCAGTAGAGATTATGATTTATTGTGCAGAAGATGTTAGAAATTCCTGTTCCACTGCATGATCAAGAAAAGACAACAACTTATCATAATAACCATTAACATTTAACAAACCTATGGGTTTATGGTGAATGTGTAGTTGGGCCTAAGAGGAAATATGAAAGATCTCTTCCAATGTGCCTAGATCACTTGGTAAAACAATAAAGGCATGAGCATGGTTAAACATTGCATTCATTCGAGCCGACATTGTGGAGACCTGAAGTTCCTCTCCAATTGTTTTTCCAATGATGTCCCCTTGTGTTAAAGCTTCGGGGACGACCCCCAAAACTTGACTACCTCCTAAAAATGCAGCTATTGACGCACCTCCCATTAACCCAAGACTGCCTCCCCCATACACTAAATGAATCTTTCTCTCAGCTAGCACTTGACCTAGATGATTTGCTGATTCTAAAAACTCCTTTTCTTTCCCAGGACTAGATCCACCGAAAACACAAATATTTCTTATATGATGACTTGAGGAACTTGCCATTTCTACACACTTCTGTATTTGTTGAATGTATAGGTTGAGTAGAAATGAAAGGAAGGAAGAGAGGATTTTATAGATGAGAAATTAGAAAGGCAATCATACCACCTCTATGTAGGCCAGCTAGAGTCTCACACACACTCTCTCTCTCTCTCTTTATTTATTTACTTTTGAAAAAGCATGTGTATATACAGGTAGTTGTGATTGTGGCTCACATCTTCCCTTGGTTTTACGTCCAAGAACGGCTTAAACGCCCTCTATGGGTCGGGGATAGGCTTCCCATTTAAACGCCCTCTAGCACCAGCACTATTGAAAACAGAAACCCCCACCCAATGTTCATGCTAAGGGTCGGGGATAGGCTTCCCATCCAGTTTTTTTAAAAACTGGCAAACAGGGTCCTTTTTAGTCAGATTTCCAAGACTAAGTCGATCATGTTCTTTATGAAATAGTGGCCATAAATCATGAATTGCATGATGCACATCTCCACTAGGATGCGTCTCAAGAGTCAATAGAAGATTATCTAAAGACTTCTTACTCAGGCCATCCTTAATGAATTGTATTTTATCTTCACAGTTTATAGATACCATTCCTAAAGAACGACATTGTGTATTACAAGTCCATCTAGCACATCGATGACAGACTTTCAATTGTTTTGCACAACCTTTCTTTGCAAAAGTGCTTTTACCTATTCCAGGCATGTGTGAAATGTAGGAGTTAGAGGACTCACTTGATAATCCAACCTTTGCTTCAATCAACCAGCGAATATCTTCAGGAATTCCATGATTCATTAACAACCTCAATCTTGCACATCTAGCACGGTAAAATTTTGTAATCGCATTATGAGGTAGAGCGGGAAAATACTTTTTCAATTTTTCAAGACTAGTGTTTATTTTCAAATGAGAATTGGAAGAGAGATTCAAAGAATTACACAAATATATACACAGATATCAGTACCGTTGTTCGCCATTTGACTGGGGTGAGAGAAACTAGCAAAAATTACTCAAAAAGAAACACAAAAACAATGTAAGAAAAACAAAATAATCAACCTTTATCTACAAGATCACTCAAACCAGTTGATTCATTTTCACTTGGAAAATAATCAAAGTAAACTTTCAAACGATGTCCATTTTCCTTAAAAACATTGTCATTCATTGAATTCTCAATATCACAGGCCCCATAAGGATTGCTCCATCTTGATCTTAGCTCTCTAGAAAATGCATAAAGTTGAGAATTATGAAACAAAACATTTTGACCAGTATCAACTTTTGACAATTTTCACAAGTTTTGCAGAATGCATGCGTGTCTTTGAACATGGTAAGCCAATAAAATCCATTTTGAAAGATTTCTGTAGCTGTCTTTTTTGACGAGAAATAACTTCCACATGCTTCAGAATGACAAAATTTAATGACACTACTTACCTCATTGTCGGGAATGAATCTTTGAAATATTTGATCAGGACAATATTTGAATAAGTTAGGGTCATCACAATAAAAGTTCTTCACTTCATTCAAAAAAATTTTTTTGTCTTGGGTACTCCAATCAGCTAGCAAATCCCCTAAAGCAAGAAAATTAATATTTTTATCATACCAAGGCATTGGACTAAGAGAAAGTAAGGATTCGTTAGGAAAGTAATCATCGATTGATGTGATGTCAGATGTCGAATTTGTTGTCACTTTTGATAAAAGATCCATATCAACATTTCCAGTGCGTTTTTTATCCGTGATTTCTTCCTCAGAATATATCATTTGCAAATCTTCAGATTCATCTAACTCATTTTTACTTAAAGTAGATTCAAGTTGATCATAAACTAATTCGTCAATATGATCTACTTCTTGTAAATCATTATCATCTCCAGGTTGCTTGCAAATGTTGAAAATATCCATCTCCAATGTCATGTTTCCAAATGATAGCTTCATCAGTCCATTCTTACAATTAATCACTGCGTTAGAAGTTGCAAGAAACGGACGTCCTAAAATAACAGGAAATGAATTACATGCTTCAACAGGTTCTGTGTCTAGGATAACAAAATCCACAAGATAAATGAATTTATCGACTTGTACTAGCACATCTTCAATTATTCCTCTAGGCACTTTTACAGATCTATTGGCAAGTAAAAGAGTTATAGAAGTTGGTTTTAACTCACCTAGATTGAGACTTTGAAAAACTGAATATGGAAGTAAATTCACATTAGCTCCAAGATCAAGTAAAGCTTTGTCAATTTTATGTTCTCCAATAAAGCAAGAAATTATAGGACAACCAGGGTCTTTATATTTCAAAGCATTATTGTTATGAAGAATAGCACTTACTTATTCGGCTAAAAAGGCTTTCTTTTTCACATTCAGTTTCCTCTTCACAGTGCATAGATCTTTTAAAAATTTAGCATAGGAAGGAACCTGTTTAACAGCATCCAGCAAAGGTATATTGATCCTTACCTGTTTGAAAGTTTCAAAAATTTTAGAGTTGTGATTGACTTTCCTTTGTTTGGTCATGACTTGAGCAAATGGAAGTGCTGG
>NW_011504102.1:5000-7186 GCF_000495115.2 Populus euphratica
CACATCCGAAGGAGGAATCACCAGGCAACATTGATGTGTGTACGATTTTTTTCATGGAAATGCAGGACCATGAAGAAGAGAATTTGAAATTTTCAAAATACAAGGTCAGGTAGGATACTCTTGCCCTCAAATATTCTTTTGTTCCTTTCTTCCCATATTAGGTAGACTGTCATGCTGAGAGAAGCTCTGCACATTCTGGCCTCTAGGCTTTTCTTTTTGGAAGGCAAACCTTTCACTGCACTCTTGAGAGTGGCCATACGCCTGTTTATTTTCAGCCAGGCTTTGATTTTGTTCCAAAGAGAAGATGTCCAGGTGCAACTGAAAAATAAATGTCTATTGCTCTCCTCTTCCTGTCTATAAAAGATGCAAAATGTGTTAGTGGGAATGAACCTCAGCCTATCTCTAGTTCGAAGCTTCCCAAGCATGGCTAGCCATAATATGAAATTGCATCTGGGCAGAGACCATTACCCCCAAACTATCTTCTCCTAGGGGACTGCTGGACTTTGGGGCTTGAGTGAAGCATAAGCATTAGAAGTGAATCCACCTTCCCTCCGCTCCCAGTCTGCCATTAGATCAAGAACTAGTTGATGACTCCCATAGCTCTGGACAAGCTAATTCTTTAGAAGAATGATAGACTTCCACAGTGGTGACGAAGCTTTATGATTCTGAGCATTCCAAATGGAGATGGCATTTAAATAGTAGTGATGTATCCAGCGTATCCAGATGGAATCCTGCTTCTGGTGAATGTTCCAGAGTTGTTTGGCAATGAAACACTTATTACTGATTTGAATATTAGGTAGACCCAGTCCTCCTACATTCTTTGGAGGCAAACCGTTTTCCATGCCACAAGAGCAGACTTACTTCTGTGTATATCTCCTGTCCACAGAAAGTTTCGACAGAGACAAGTAATTTGTCTGATAACTGCACACAGCATAGGAAAAATGCTAATCCAGAATTGCACCATACCATATAAAACTGACTTAATGAGCTGCAGCCTACCAGCGTATGTAAGGTGTTTACCCACCCATCCTTGAATAGCTGCTTCTAACTTGTGGAGAAGCGGTGAGAACTGACTTGCAAGAAGTCTGTGTGGGCTGAGAGGCACACCAAGATACCGGAAAGGAAAGGAGCCTTCCAAGAAACCAGTATCAAGTAATATGGCTTGCTTTATACTAGCAGCAACACCACCAAAATAAATTGATGATTTGGAAGAATTAATATCCAGTCCAGATGTGTGTCCAAAGAGCACCAGTTGCTGGAAGAGAATTTGAACTGAACTTTTATCCCCTCTACATAGTAGCATAATATCATCAGCGAAAGAGAGATGAGAAATGCCAAGCGGCTTGCATTTTGGGTGAAAATGGAATGAAGGATTCTGGGATACTAAGCTGAGCATCCTAGAGAAATATTCCATGCAAGTGATGAATAGATATGGTGACAGGGGATCCCCTTGCCGCACCCCACATTTTCCAGGAAAAAACCCGAATAGCTCCCCATTGACTGCCACTGAATATGAAGCTGTTTCAACGCAAGTCATCACCAGATGAACAAATCTATCAGGGAAGCCAAGGAGGAGAAGAAGATGTCGCAAGAATGCCCATTGGATAGAGTCAAAAGCTTTCCTGAAATCAATTTTTATAAGGCATCTAGGGGAGGCTCTTTTTCCTTTCATATTGCCTAAGAAGCTCCTGCAAGAGATTAATATTATCAGCCATGCGGCGACCACCCAAGAAGGCATTTTGTATGGGGCTGATGATGCCATCAAGAGCATGCCCTAGCCTGTCAGCTAGAATTTTGGAAATGATTTTGTAAATAACGTTACAACAAGAAATGGGCCTAAAGTCACTAGCTGTAGTAACATGAGCAGATTTCGACACTAGTGCTATGATAGAATGGTTTATCTGTTTTAGAAGCTGCCCTGATTGGAAAAAGTCTTGCACTGCAACACATAGATCTTGCCCAACCACGTCCTAGGATTTCTTGAAAAAGAAAGATGAGTACCCATTAGGCCCTGGGGATTTATGATCACCAATGCTGAAAAGAGCCTTTTTGATATCATCATTTGAGACATCAGCTAACAAAGAAGCTTGAGAGGTGGCATCAAGACGAGGACCACAACAGACAACAGTCTCATCTAAAGGAAGTGTGTCTCGTGAAGAACCCAGGAGCTGTTGGTAATAGTTGAC
>NW_011504326.1:0-6378 GCF_000495115.2 Populus euphratica
AATAATAATAATAATAATAATAATAGTAATACTAATAATAATAATAATAATAATAATAATAAAAGAGAAGAAGAAGATGATGATGAGAACTTGGAGAAGGAATATTAATGTAACGATTAAATAATAATAATAACAAATGTCAAGGTTAGAGGTTTCACTAATGGTATGTCAAACAAGTATAGTATAAACTCTTATTATTCAATTGGAAACCACACATAAAGGAGGTTCCAATCTGATTATAGATTGTTAACATGATTACATTAGTCATCTTATTCAATTGATGCTAATACTTGTAAATCTCGTCAAGCATTCATGATTATAACTTATGTTAACAACAAATCAAGTTCCTTTCATAGCTCAGGTGTCGGTTATACCATACAGTATGGGTTATGAAAGTGCCAAGCATTTGTTGTACCAAGTGTTATACAACATAAATCAAGATTAGACATTTAACAAGCAAAGTATTAAAGAGTGAACAAGATAACAAATACAAAACATGTTAGTATCAAACATTAAAGTCCATATTAAGTTTACACTATACTTATTCTTACACCATTAGTGTAACCTTTTCACCTTGACATAATAAACTTAGCTAGACATAATGAAAGAAATAAAAATAAATAAACAAAATAAGAACATCAATAAGATAAAAGTTAAGGAAAGGAAATGAAAGGCATAAACTTAATATTAATGAAAGCAAAACTAAGTAAATAAAAGGAAATAAAAGGCATAAACTTGATATTAATGAAAGCAAAGCATAAACATTACAAAAAATACAAAGAGAGAAAGGAAGAGCATTATCTTGATCTGGAAACCAAGATGCCTAAATGCATGGCAAATCTCTCCTTTTATAGGCCAAAATTGGGAACTATTGATTTGATGAAGTGGGTGGCCAACTCTTGACTTGGTGACAATCCTTATCTTCTCTTGTCTGCCCAAAACGTCATTGATAACGTCAAAATTAGAGCCAGTTGAAAACATCAAAGTTGTAGGCAATTGTCTCAGCTTTCTTGTGTAAAACATTCAGCTCATTTGGACCTCTAGAACTCTAGATATAGCCAAAATACTAAACAGTGCTCGGGCTGGAAGACAGATTCGGGCTTCTTTGTTGTTGCTACAATTTGGACTTGAAAATGGCCTTTTTAAATCTTAGGCTCCTATGAAAGTTGTAGGCTTATGTCTTACCTTTCCATCCATATAAAGTAGACCTAAATCTGAGATCTACAGCTCCAGATATGACCCAATTACCGAATAGTGTTCCGGTTTAGATTACACCGATATCTTTTTTCTAAGTTTGGCCATCTCTTTGTCCTTCCAATTTCAGTTCTTAAATTCATCAATCAATCCTTTCATTTATGTGATAGGCCTATATTTAAAATGAACATTTACCATAAATTAAAGGTATCTTATATTATTAGATATATTATTATAAAACATGCTTTAGTTAAGGAGTTATTGATACTTCAAGTGCAAAATGATGATATAAAACCTTGATAAAAATGCACTTGTAAGTACTAATCAATTGGTCATTACCTTTTGAAATAATTTGTGATGCTAGTGATTATGTCGTAGGTGCTGTTTTGGGACAAAGAAAAGATAAGAAACCTTATGTAATTTACTATGCAAGTAAAACTTTAAATAGTGCTCAAATGAATTATACCACCACTGAAAAAGAATTACTTGCAGTAGTATTTGCATGTGAAAAATTCAGATCTTATCTTGTTGGCTCACCTGTTGTTGTTTTTAGTGATCATGCAACATTGAAATATCTTCTTTCTAAGAAAGATTCCAAGGCTAGATTGGTGCGGTGGATTTTATTACTTCAAGAATTTGATATCACAATCAAAGATAAGAAAGACAGCGAAAATGTTGTCGCAGATCACTTGTCAAGATTGACAACAGATTCGAAAACTGACATCACACCAATCGATGACTACTTTCCTGATGAATCTTTACTTTCTGTCTCTACAATGCCTTGGTTTGCTAATATTGTCAATTTTCTTGTTTCAGGACAATTGCCAGCTCATTGGAATACCCAAGATAAAAGAAAGTTCTTGAACGAAGTGAAGAACTTTTATTGGGATGATCCTTATTTATTCAAATATTGTCTTGATCAAATATTTCAAAGATGCATTCCTGACAATGAGGTAAGTAGTGTCATTAAATTTTGTCATTCTGAGGCATGTGGGGGCCATTTCTCATCAAGAAAGACAACTGCAAAAATCTTACAAAGTGGATTTGCCATTTCTCGTCAAGAAAGACAACTGCAAAAATCTTACAAAGTGGATTTTATTGGCCCACCATGTTCAAAGACTCACATGCATTTTGCAAGTCGTGTGAAAATTGTCAAAAGTTGGGATCTATTTCAAAACGTCACATGATGCCTTTAAATCCTATTATTGTCATTGAGATCTTTGACTGTTGGGGTATAGATTTCATGGGTCCATTCCCTCCATCATTTGGTTTCGTATACATATTGAGTCTTTAATGAAGAAATATGGAATCACACACAAAGTTGCCACCCTTATCGCCCTCAAACAAATGGACAAGTAGAGCTTGCTAATAGGGAGATCAAACATATTTTGGAGAAAACAGTGAACCCTAATAGGAAAGACTGGTCTTTAAGACTTAATGATGCACTTTGGGCTTATCGAACTGCTTATAAAACATCATTAGGTATGTCACCTTATAGACTAGTCTATGGAAAACCTTGTCACTTGCCTGTGGAACTTGAACATAAAGCTTATTGGGCTATTAAAGCTTTCAATTCAAATCTGGATGATGCTAGTCAACTACGAAAATTACAAATAAATGAGCTTGAGGAAATAAGAAATGATGCATATGAAAATTCAAGAATTCATAAAGCAAGAATTAAAGAGTTTCATGACAAGAAAATATTGAGAAAAACATTCAATGTTGGTCAAAAAGTCTTGCTTTATAATTCTCGACTGTATTTATTTCCTGGAAAATTAAGATCAAGATGGAGCAGTCCTTTTATTGTGAAACATGTGTATCCATATGGGGCCTATGACATCGAGAATCCAAAGAATGACAATGTTTTCAAGGTAAATGGACATCGTCTGAAAGTTTACTTTGACAATTTATCAGTTGAACATGACTCTATTGAATTGGGTGATCTTGTATATAAAGATTGATTTTTTGTTTCTTTTTTAGTGATTTTTGCTAGTTTCTCTCACCCCGGTCAAATGGTGGATAACGGTACTCCGTGACTTAAGTCGGTTCTTTTAGTTTCCCACAATAACTGATATCTGTGTATATATTTGTGCAATTTTTTGAATCTCTCTTCCAATTCTCATTTGATAATGGACACTAATCTTGAAAAATTAAAAAAGTATTTTCCCGCTCTGCCTCAGAATGCGATTACAAAAATTTACCGTGCTAGATGTGCAACATTGAGATTGTTAATGAATCATGGAATTCCTGAAAATATTCGCTGGTTAATTGAAGCAAAGGTCCGATTATCAGGTGAGTCCTCTAATTTCTTCATTTCACACATGCCTGGAACAGGTAAAAGCATTTTTGCAAAGAAACGTCGTGCAAAATGACTAGAAGTCTGTCATCGATGTGCTAGATGGACTTGTAATACACAATGTCATTCTTTAGGAATGGTATCTATAAACCGTGAAGATAAAATACAATTCATTAAGGATGGCCTGAGTAAGGAGTCTTTAGATAATCTTCTATTGACTCTTGAGACGCATCCTAGTGGAGATGTGCATCGTGCAATTCATGATTTATGGCCACTATTTCATAAAGAACATGATCGACTTAGTCTTGGGAATCTGACTAAAAAAGACCCTATTTGCCAGTTTTTAAGAAAACTGGATGGGAAGCCTATCCTCGACCCATAGAGGGCGTTTAAGCCGTTCTTGGACGTAAAACCAAGGGAAGATGTGAGCCACAATCACAACTACCTGTACATACACATGCTTTTTCAAAAGTAAATAAATAAATAAATAAAGATAGAGAGAGTGTGTGAGACTCCAGCTGGCCTACATATATGTGGTATGATTGCCTTTCTAATTTCTCATCTATAAAACCCTCTCTTCCTTCCTTTCATTTCTACTCAACCCATACATTCAACAACTACAGAAGTGTGTAGAAATGGCAAGTTCCTCAGGTCATCATATAAGAAATATTTGTGTTTTTGGTGGATCTAGTCCTCGGAAAGAAAAGGAGTTTTTAGAATCAGCAAATCATCTTAGTCAAGTGGTAGCTGAGAGAAAGATTCATTTAGTGTATGGGGGAGGCAATCTTGGGTTAATGGGAGGTGTGTCAATAGCTGCCTTTTTAGGAGGTAGTCAAGTTTTGGGGGTCGTCCCCAAAGCTTTAGCACAAGGGGACATCATTGGAAAACCAATTGGAGAGGAACTTCAGGTCTCCACAATGTCGGCTCGAATGAATGCAATGTTTAACCATGTTGATGCCTTCATTGCTTTACCAGGTGGTCTAGGTACATTGGAAGAGATCTTTCATATTTCCTCTTGGGCTCATTCACCATAAACTCATAGGTTTGTTAAATGTTAATGGTTATTATGATAAGTTGTTGTCTTTTCTTGATCATGCTGTGGAACAGGAATTTCTAACATCTTCTACACGACAAATCATAATCTTTGCTGCTACTGCTGAACAATTAATTAACCAACTACAATCCTTCATTCCTATAATTGATCTTTCCATGAGTCGCATAAATTGGTCAACTAAGGAAAGCCGGAAAAAGCTTAGATTGGATTTGAGCCTTCATTTGTGAATTTTTGTGTCTTTTGGTTTTATTATTGTGTTTTGTTATTTCTTATTTTTGTTTCAGTGTGTTTCAGGTTTGTCAGTGTTCGTTATTTCAGGTTATATCTTCTATACTCTATCTTTCTACCTTTAAACATTAAGGACAATGTCTCGTTTTGGTTGGGGGGAGAGGGTAGTAGTTGATACAAAAAAAAAAATTATTTTTCATTTCATAAAGCATGTGCATAATTGTTGTTACTAGGATGGCAGAGTAAAGGAGCTCTTTTGTTAAAGTGACTCTTGAGACGCATCTTAGTAACCATTCTTAACAAGGTCTATTATAATACTTCTTGAAATATTCAGGTTTACAAACTCTCGCATTGTTATCACTTAATTCTGCTCATATACTTATTTAATATGTATTCTTAAACCTTAATTTACACACACACACTTTAACATATGATTGCGGGTTGCATATTGGATTATTACATTATTTATGTTCTTTTGTTAAAGGTAACAACTAAGGGAAAGGGATTGTATATAAAAAAAAAGAAAAAAAAGAAAAAAAATAGTATATCATTAAAAAAAACAAAAAAAAATAAAAAAACAAAAAAAAATGATGATAATAATAATGTAGATAAGTTTGGTTTTGTAGCCTCCCTAACCTAAGCAATTAAGCCTGAAGGGGTGTTTTAACACCTAATACCCTAAAGTCAACTGACTTGGGAGCTATTGGCCCAACGCTTGTTACATGGGTTGAGGAGAAAAGCTTAAGGAAATCAAACATTGCACTATCTACATATCAGTATCTACGACCCGAGTTACTAAGCTCGTAGGGGTGTCTTAACACCTAATGTCCTAAGACCAACTGGTCTAGGAGTCATTAACCGAAAGCTCGTTACATGGGTTAAAGATGCATGGTGTTTGTAAATTATATGTATATATATTTAAAAAAAAAAGAAAAAAAAAGACAAAAATAATAATCCCAACCCAAGGAAGTTAACCTTAAACATTAGAACAAAAATTTTGTTTTCTTCCAAGAAAAGCCCCATAATTATGTGTTGATACATTGAGCACAAAAGAAAGGTTTATGAATATCTTGTTAAGAGGCATTGAGCAGGTATATAAATTTAACGAGAGTTTGTTTATCTGGATAGATTAATGGAAGTTAAATGATGAATACCTTGCTTTGTGGAATTTGCAAATTGTTTTTCTATTTTAACGCTTTGATTACTAGGGACTAGTAATAAGTTGGTTGGGGGGTGTGATTAGTACTTAAAAGTGCATTTTCATCAAGGTTTTATATCATCATTTTGCACTTGAAGTATCAATAACTCCTTAACTAAAGCATGTTTTATAATAATATATATAATAATATAAGATACCTTTAATTTGTGGTAAATGCTTATTTCAAATGCAGGCCTATCACATAAATAAAAGGATTGATTGATGACTTTAAGAACTTAAATTGCAAGGGCATAAAGATGACCAAAATTAGAAAAGAGATGTCGGTGCAATCCAAATCAGAACACTGTTCGGTAATTGGGTCATATCTGGAGATATGGATCTTAGATTTAGGTCTACTTTATATGGATAGAAAGGTAAGACACAGGCCTACAACTTTCATATGGAGCC
>NW_011504310.1:0-6427 GCF_000495115.2 Populus euphratica
TCAATTAAGAACTTAATATTGAAATCACTCAACCATATAAAGAGAGAAAAAAGGCACACAATATGCAACAATATTAGATAAAAATTCATCAATCCTAAAATATTGCTAACGATTGGTTTATATAGTAGAAAACTAATCGTAATTTGACTTAATAGACCAAAATATGAAAAATAGGGCTTAACACATCAAAAGCAAAAAATAACTAAAAATAATTAAATAAAACCTAACTCAAATAACCTTTAAATGTTGCAACTCCTATAATAAACTAATGAAAAAATAAATAATAGCCCAACTAATTAAAACAAACCCAAAGTCGAGTTTTATAATTTGTTGGTAGAATTGAAGCCCTATTTGAAATGAATAGTTCTCTCTCTTCTTGATGAATTAAAAGGTCCACCTTATGTTACTAGAAAGGTATAGATGTCTAATTTTCAATGAAACTAGAATTGCATAAAAATTCATCATGTAGATCTAATTATGACCAAAACAGTAATTAAAGGTCAATATTGACATATTTAAATCTTTTTATTCCAATCTTTCTGTAATGTGTGGAAACTCCCCTACAAGCCCTTTTTAAACATGAATCAAATTAATCAAGGCTTGTTCTTCATTCTTTGATATCCTTTAGAAGTCCACTTTTAGCTCATGTATCATGAAGAAGTCCATTCATTGAATCCTTCGATCTCTTTGTTTCAAGTCTCGTGACCGAACCCAATAGAGTTGTAATGTTTTTTTTGGAATTGAAGCTAGGATCACATCATTCCTTCTCTCCTCAAAAGGATTTACTTTGAAGTCATCACCCATATTAAAAAAAAAAGAGTAGATATATTAAATTTAACACCAACACCATACTCACCTGTGAATTCCACTTTGTAAGCATGCATTGATCTTTTCAAGAATTTGGAAGGATTTGTCTCCTCTCGACATTAATGACACGATCAAAAGATTGATGTCTTCTTCCAAGTGCAGGAGTGTCGAAGTAATAAACAACAATAGCAATACTAACAATAATAACAACAATAACAATAACAATAATGATTAGTACTTAAAAGTGCATTTTAATCATGGTTTTATATCATCATTTTGCACTTGAAATATCAATAACTCCTTAACTAAAATATGTTTTATAATAATGTATCTAATAATATAAGATACCTATAATTTGTGGTAAATGTCTATTTTTAATGCAGGCCTATCACATAAATGAAAGGATTGATTGATGACTTGAAGAACTTAAATTGCAAGGATAAAGAGATGGTTAAACTTAGAAAAGAGATGTCGGTGCAATCCAAACCGGAACACTGTTCGGTAATTGGGTCATATCTGGAGCTACAGATCTCAGATTTAGGTCCAATTTATATGGATGGAAAGGTAAGACATAGGCCTACAACTTTCATATGGAGCCCAAGATCTAAAAAGGCCATTATCAAGTCCAAATTGTAGTAACAACAAAGAAGCCCGAATCTGTCTTCCAGCCCGAGCACTGTTCGGTATTTTGGCCATATCTGAATGTTTTACGCCAGAAAGCTGAGATAATTGCCTACAACTTTCATGTTTGCAACTGGCTCCAATTTTGACGTTATCAATGACGTTTTGGGCAGACAAGAGAAGATAAGGATTGTCACCAAGTCAAAAGTTGGCCACCCACTTATCAATTAGTCATCAAATCAATAGTTCCCAATTTTGGCCTATAAAAGGAGGCATTTGCCATGCATTTAGGCATCTTGGTTTCCAGATCAAGATCATGCTCTTCCTTTCTCTCTTTGTATTTTTTATGCTTTGTTTTCATTAATATTAAGTTTATGCCTTTCATTTCCTTTCCTTTACTTAGTTAACTTTTATGTTCTTATTTTGTTTATCTATTTTGCTTTCTTTCATTATGTCTAGCTAAGTTAGTTATGTCAAGGTGAAAAGGTTACACTAATGGTGTAAGAATAAGTATAATGTAAACTTAATATGGACCTTAATGTTTGATACTAACATGTTTTATATTTGTTATCTTGTTCACTCTTTAATACTTTGCTTGTTAAATGACTAATCTTGATTTATGTTGTATAACACTTGGTACAACAAATGCTTGGCACTTTCATAGCCCATAATGTATGGTATAACCGACACCTGAGTTATGAAAGGAACTTGATTTGTTGTTAACATAAGTTATAATCATGAATGCTTGACGAGATTTACAAGTATTAGCATTAATTGAATAAGATGACTAATGTAATCATGTTAACAATATATAATCTGATTGGAACCTCCTTTGTGTGTGGTTTCCAATTCAATAATAGGAGTTTATACTATACTTGTTTGATATACCATTAGTGGAACCTCTAACCTTGACATTTGTTATTATTATTGTTTAATCCTTACATTAATTTTCCATCTCCAAGTTCTCATCATCTTCTTCTTCTTCTCTTTCTTTATTATTATTGTTATTATTATTATTACTATTATTATTATTATTATTATTATTATTATTATTGTTATTATTATTGTTGTTATTATTGTTATTGTTGTATTATTGTTATTTATAATTTGTACAATTAACCTCCTTGTGATTCGACCCCGGTCTTGCTGGGTTATTTATTACTTCGACACTCCTGCACTTGGGAGAAGACATCAACCTTTTCGTCGTGTCAAATAACAACAACAACAACAACAACAACAACAACAACAATAATAACAACAACAACAACAACAACAACAACAACAACAACAACAACAACAACAACAACAACAACAACAACGTAGTAGTAGTAGTAGTAGTAGTAGTAGTAGTAATAAACAAAAAGAAAGAGAAGAAGAAGAAGAAGATGAGAACTTGGAGATGGAATATTAATGTAAGGATTAAACGATGATAATAACAAATGTCAAGGTTAGAGAATTCACTAATGGTATGTCAAACAAGTATAGTATAAACTCTTATTATTCAATTGGAAACCACGCACAAAGGAGGTTCCAGCCAGATTATATATTATTAACATGATTACATTAGTCATCTTATTCGATTAATGCTATTACTTGTAAAACTCGTCAAGCATTCATGATTATAACTTATGTTAACAACAAATCAAGTTCCATTCATAGCTCAGGTGTCGGTTATACCATACAGTATGGGCTATGAAAGTGCCAAGCATTTGTTGTACCAAGTGTTATACAACATAAATTTAGATTAGTTATTTAACAAGCAAAGTATTAAAGAGTGAACAAGATAACAAATACAAAACATGTTAGTATCAAACATTAAAGTTCATATTAAGTTTACACTATACTTATTCTTACACTATTAGTGTAACATTTTCAGCTTGACATTATAAACTAAACTACACATAATGAAAGAAAGAAAAATAAATAAACAAAATAAGAATATAAATAAGATAAAAATTAACTAAGTAAATGAAAAAAAATGAAAGGCATAAACTTGATATTAATGAAAGCAAAGCATTAACATTACAAAAAATACAAAGAGAGAAAGCAAGAGCATGATCTTGATCTGAAAACCAAGATGCCTAAATACACGACAAATGCCTCCTTTTATTGGCCAAAATTAGGAACTATTGATTTGATGACTAATTGATGAGTAGGTGGTCACTTTTGACTTAGTGACAATCCTTATCTTCTCTTGTCTTCCTAAAACGTCATTGATAACGTCAAAATTGAAGCCAGTTGAAAACATGAAAGTTGTAGGAAATTGCCTAAGCTTTCTTATGTAAAAACTTGAGGTCATTTGAGCTTTTAAAATTGCAGATACGGGCCAAACATGGAACAGTGCTTGAGCTATAGGACAGATTCAAACTTCTTTGTTGTTGCTACAATTTGGACTTGAAAATGGCTTTTTTAGATCTTGGGCTCCATATGAAAGTTGTAGGCCTATGTCTTACCTTTACATACATATAAAGTAGACCTAAATATGAGATGTACAGCTTCAGATATGACCTAATTATTGAACAGTGTTCCGGTTTGGATTGCACTGACATCTTTTTTCTAAGTTTGGCGATCTCTTTGTCCTTTCAATTTCAGTTCTTAAATTCATCAATCAATCCTTTCATTTATGTGACAGGCCTGCATTTAAAATGAACATTTACCATAAATTAAAGGTATCTTATATTATTAGATATGTTATTATAAAACATATTTTAGTTAAGGAGTTATTGATACTTCAAGTGCAAAATGATGATATAAAACCTTGATAAAAATACACTTTTAAGTACTAATCACACCCCCCAACCAGCTTATTACTAGTTTCTAGTAATCAAAGCGTTAAAATAGAAAAACAATTTGCAAATTCCACAAAGCAAGGTATTTATCACTCAACTTCCATTAATTTATCCAGATAAACAAACTCCATTAAATTTATATATCTGCTCAATACCTTTTAATAAGATATTAATAAACCTTTCTTTTGTGTTCAATATATCAACACATAATTATGGGGCTTTTCTTGGAAGAAAATAAAATTTTTGTTCTAATGTTTAAGGTTAACTTCCTTAGGTTGAGATTATTTTTTTTCTTCTTCTTTTATTTATTTTTTAAATATATATACATATAACTTAAAACACCATGCATCTTTAAACCATGGAACGAGCTTTTAGTTAATGACTCCCAGACCAGTTGGTCTTAGGGCATTAGGTGTTGAGACACCCCTACGAGCTTGGTAACTCAGGTCGCAGATACTGATATGTAGATAATGCAATGTTTGATTCCCTTAAACTTTTCTCCTCAAACCATGTAGCAAGCTGATTAGTACTTAAAAATGCATTTTTATCAATTTTTAATATCATCATTTTGCACTTGAAGTATCAATAACTCCTTGACTAAAGCATGTTTTATAATAATATATCTAATAATATAAGATACCTTTAATTTATAGTAAATGTTTATTTTAAATGCAGGCCTATCATATAAATGAAAGCATTGATTGATGAATTTAAGAACTGAAATTGGAAGGACAAAGAGATGACCAAACTTAGAAAAGAGATGTCGGTGCAATCCATACCGAAACACTATTCAGTAATTGGGTCATATTTGGAGTTATAAATCTCAGATTTAGGTCTAATTTATATGGATGGAAAGGCAAGGCATAGACCTACAACTTTCATATAGAGCCCAAGATCTAAAAAGGCTATTTTCAAGTCCAAATTGGAGCAACAAAAAAGAAGTCTGAATCTGTCTTCCAACCCGAGCATTGTTCAGTATTTGGCCCATATCTGGAGTTATAAAAGTCCACATGAGCTAAATTTTTTACACAAGAAAGCTGAGACAATTTCCTACAACTTTCATGTCAAGTGGCTCTAATTTTAACGTTATCCATGACATTTTGGGCAGACAAGAGAAGATAAGGATTGTCACCAAGTCAAGAGTTGGTCACCCACTCATCAATTAGTCATCAAATCAATAGTTTCCAATTTTGGCCTATAAAAGGAGGCATTTGCGATGCATTTAGGCATCTTGGTTTCCAGATCAAGATCATGCTCTTGCTTTCTCTCTTTGTATTTTTTGTAATGTTTATGCTTTGCTTTCATTAATATCAAGTTTATGCCTTTCATTTCCTTTCCTTTACTTAGCTAACTTTTATCATATTTATGTTCTTGTTTTGTTTATTTATTTTTCTTTCTTTCATTCTGTCTAGCTAAGTTTATTATGTCAAGATGAAAAGGTTACACTAATGGTGTAAGAATAAGTATAATGTAAACTTAATATGGACTTTAATGTTTGATACTAACATGTTTTATAATTGTTATCTTGTTCACTCTTTAATACTTTGCTTGTTAAATGACTAATCTTGATTTATGTTCTATAACACTTGGTACAACAAATGCTTGGCGCTTTCATAGCCCATACTGTATGGTATAACCGACACCTGAGCTATGAAAGGAACTTGATTTGTTGTTAACATAAGTTATAATCATGAATGCTTGACGAGATTTACAAGTATTAGCATTAATAGAATAAGATGACTAATGTAATCATGTTAACAATCTATAATTCGATTAGAACCTTCTTTGTGTGTGGTTTCCAATTGAATAATAAGAGTTTATACTATACTTGCTTGACATACCATTAGTGGAACCTCTAACCTTGACATTTGTTATTATCATTGTTTAATCCTTACGTTAATATTCCATCTCAAAGTTCTCATCTTTTTCTTCTTCTTCTCCTTCTTTTTCTTTATTATTATTATTATTATTATTAGTACTACTACTACTATTTGATGCAGATCAGCCTAACACCAAGCATAATCATGCCAACAACCCATTGGAGGTGCCAATTGGGCCAATAACAAGAGCTAGGGCTAAGAAGCTTAAAGAAGCATTGAATGGGCTTGTTCAGAACATATGGAACAAAATGGACCTAGAGAGGCTTGGAACATTTAAGGAGCATGAAGGACAACCTTTAATTCATTTAGTTCAGGTCCAAGAAGAGCCCA
>NW_011504188.1:0-6799 GCF_000495115.2 Populus euphratica
ATGGCTGGTGTCTAATACTTACAAAAAATCTCTTTTAATAAATTTTATAACTCATCAATATTTAAATAAATATTTTTTTGAACTTTATATTTTTTTAAAAAAATTATAAACATAAATATACCATAGAAAATGAATATTGAAAACCTATCTTTGAGATATATCATCATTCCTTTTATAACCCATTAGGCTTCTCTCTTTTTGTAAGATAAGAGATTCTAGTGTAACCTAAATATATCTAAGGATAAAAAATATCTAACTTGTCATGTAGTAAATATTTTTTATTTATCAGAGTAAAAAATAAAGCTTAAGATTCTTCAAAGCTAAAAAAGCATGGGCTCAGCACCTGGCTGAGCTTGAAGACAATGAGTTTGGTAACTCAGCAAACTCATACATATCTAAACTCAGCACTTGACAGATCCTGAAAATGGTGAATTTGGCAACTCGTTAAAAAAACCCAAAGCGCTTAGCAAGATCTAGAGATGATGAATCTAGCATCTCGTTAAACATATATATGTCTAGACTTAACAATTAGCTGAGCCTAAGGATACTGGATTATTACTATGTCTTTGGTTATTTTTTTAGGTAAAAGGGTTCAAATAAAAGCAAAAAAATATTGATCCATTAATAGAGCCTCAAATCTTCATGTATTATAAGCAAAGATTTTAAAAATCTTTATTAGTAGTAGATGAGGCTTTTTTTACCTTCTCCATGAGATATTTTATGTGTCCTATATAGAATAATTAGGATCTTCAAGTTTGGGTGACTTATCTTTACTAGAAGGAGGTATTCCTTGTAAAATCAAAATTGTTTAGTCAAATTTAGTTTGACCTTCCCTCTTAATTTAAGCCAGGTTAGTTTTGTTGGAAAGATAGTATTCCTTACTTTTACTTTCATAAAGAACTTATTCTAATTTTGCCATTTTCAAGCTCTAAATTCAACTGAAAGTTGGATGATGAAGTTGTCTAATTTTTCAATTTCTTTTTTTTAATATATAACAAAATATCTTTATTTATTTTCTCATTATTCAATATAATTGTTTCTCATCTATATGATTTATAACATCATTTATCATATCATTCTATTAATTAACTAATTTTCTCATTTCTTTCTAAAAATATAAAAATTATCTTATTAAAACACGATTACTTTCTCTACATTCCTTCATTTATAAAATATTCAACGTAAGATAAAAATCTCTATAATTCCTAAAAACTTTGAAGTGTTCTTAACATAAAGTATAACCAAATTTCCATTACAATTCAAAATATAAATTTTTTATTGTTTTCATCTATTAAATGTATATGTTAAGGTAGAAATACTCAGACAACATTCAACCATTGATTTGAATTTTCTTCAATTTAACCTCTTTATGACTGGCATTAACACCTTTCTAAACCTAGAAGTTTTTTCTTTAATTGTTCATTATTTTGAGTTGTTTTCATTCATTTCCATCTCATTTACATTAACCAAAGCCAATTTTTTATTTCCCCCTATTTTCACTCATGAACCTTAACCTAAGATTTGCAATTTACACATTAATTTTTAATCGTAATCAATCTAACTTTTGTAGTCAAGTTTAAAACCTTTTATATAGTAATAAAACGAGCTTTGATCCTCAACTTGTTGAAATTTTTGCTGGCACTCCCTCTTTACCCCTTCTTGGTCAACCTTTCTCCACACAATTTCCCTAATTTCTTTCACTTTTTTATCCCTTGATCTTTTTTTCAAAAATTGTTCCCTCACTATTTAGGCTAAATGTTACTCAAATCCCTTCAATTTTGTTGTATTTTCTCTTCTTCTTTTTGTGAAAAAAGCTTGAAAACCCTCCCCCTCTTTTTTTTTTTTGCTATCAACCATTTGAGATGATTTTTTGGTGTTTTTATGGTATAAACTTTAGGTAATTACAAATTGACCCCATTAGCTTGGTTATTTTATTTCCCCCCATCTTTTGTCTTTTCTAACAACTTGTGCTATATACTCTCTCTTTTTTTAACCATCTTCGGGTTAATATTTTCATATTTTAATTGAGGTTTTAAAATAATTTACTTGCATGACATTAAAAGGTTCCTATCATCATAAAAAACTTGTTTTGCAGGAGTTCATAAGCCATAAGCTTAACTAAAAACAATTCTCCAAAGCTTAGAACACTAATTGTGGAAAGGCCCAGACTCAATCTATTTTTTTTCCTTCATTAGTGATGTCATTTATGAGAACTTAAACAAAATCTAGTTCATTCTCATTTTACATATCACCTAAAAGTTATTTATATAGCTAATGATTTAAAAACTCTAGGATATTAGAGAGTAACTGACCTTCCTATCACAGGTACTTCGACTCCTCTAGATCATTATCAACCTTCTTATTAAGTAAAGGTACTCGATGATGTTATTCTAATTATACAACAACGTTGTACTTTTCCATTCATTCAACAGGAAACTTATAACATAGATTTATTCAATGCATCAATGAATTCACAGAGATGACTCATGTTCCCTAAAAGAATAAGGCAAAACTTGTAAGCAAGTAGAAATGAGAACACTCATACTTTATCTCTTTCAATAAGCCATTCTTGTTATAAAGAGCATTCTCTTATAAGTCCTAACCAAATGAGTGGCTACCATCAATCTCCTTCCAAGTCTCATTCATATACTTCTCACCAAAAAAGTCCTTGATGTGAGGCAAGATCAATAACTATGTGAGCTTCTATAAATAAATGTCATCCCTTTTAAATCGGAGTTTCTCCACTTTTCCATCGTGTGCAACACATCCATCTCTTCAAAGCTCATGTGTTTGTCAAGGCTAATATAAACAATTATAATGGGCTTATAAATCCACTAGAGCATGTATAAAATGTACAAAACATCCTAAAGCTCATAATATAAAATGGTGAAGCTATGTGCAAAGTCCCTCTAATAATATTTTATGAATCTATTTGAGCTTGATATTAATGCCTACAGTTTGGTTGCATCCTTAACTTTTATGATCTCAATACCAAACTCATAGTCTATTTTAATATAATTATAACAAATAAAATAGCACAACTAAGTTATTTTTCATCATATAACAAGACGATGAGAGTAATAAAATATATCTCTGAAAATTTAATAGGAAAATATCTAATATGAAACGTCAACCCAAACCTATTTCCATTTAAAACTAATTAGTGGAGTCTAAATTTATTTTTTATACGAACAATTATACACTCTTCTTGACCAAACTCTTGTCAAAGTGATACAGGTAATGAACAATCATATTTGAGTAAAAAAAATAAACACAGCCAAGCAAGGATGCCCTTGGTTCCAACTACAAAGAGCAAAATGTTTAAAGGCATCATTAGTCTTTTAATACCCTAAGGATATCTAAAAGGAATACAAAATGATTCATTAATAATCTATTAACATTTATTGAGCTCATAACCACACTTTTGATCATCATATATACTGAGGCATTAGTTGCTATTGGGAGATAACATTTATGCAATAACTATTGCCTATGAATTTTGGTATGAATACAAGGAATTTCGATAATTTTTCTTCTTTCACCGTGAAAACAATTATGATATTAAGAAATGTTATGCCTTAAAAAATAGATAGAGAGAATTGATCATCAGGAGTCACCTCTAATAGTTTGTAAAAAAGAAAATTCAACCTAAACAGAATGAAAAAAAAAAAAAAAAAAGATTGAGGCACCCTATAATATTCAGATATTATACCTCCATTTACATGAAAAAAATTTAAAATTTTTCAATAAAAATAATAGTGTTTCTTAATATCTCTAATCAAAATCTCCATATCTCAAATAAAAATCTTTGTGCATTTAATAAAATCTATAAGTATCCAAAAAATATTCCATGTTTGTAAGGATGTCTCCACTCCTTTCAACTACTACTTCTCTCCAAGTGGTTGATAGCACATCCTCTGTCGATAGCTCGACATTTTATTGTATCATTGGCAACTTTTAATATCTTTCTTTGACACGCCTTGATATTTCATTTATTGCCAACAAACTATCTCAATTCGTGCATAAGTTCACCATCACTTTCAACTAGGTAAGTTCAATTCAAAAACTCACTTGTACCAAATCTTTGCCCAACCAATGAGCAACATATTCATGTCACAAGTTTGGTCTTATCGATGGAAGCACCCAGGGGGGGGCACCATCTATGAATCATACCACCTCATCTAACCCTGTAATCATGCGATAATTGATATTTTGCAACCTGACAATGGCATATTTCTTTACATGGAATTGTAGTATTTTATATACAATCCTGATTGTATATCAAATAAATGTGAGAAAAATCTTCATTGAAAATATGGGTGTCTCAATTCTAATAAGGTCAATTAATAATCGTTCTATATGCTTAAAAGGTATAAATAAATTCACTTTTGAATAGTTTGGGTTTAATCATTTTTTTTACTCATTATTGGTGCTGTGATACATTGATGTTTTTAATACAATTTTATTCTTAAAATATTATGTTTAAGCAAATATTATCTCTTTGGTTGATTTGATTGTTAGTCTGTCAAAATCTTTTTTTTTAAATCACATTTTGTTATTTTTAATTGAACTTTTTTTATAAATTCTAATTATTTTCGAAGTTTCTTAAGCTCAAAAGACATTTTTATTTTTTTATTAAAAATAAAAATTCAATAAATTATGAAAAAAGAAATTTAATATTTTTTAAGGTATTCTCTGTCAATAATAACAATCAAATCAAATAAAAGAACAACATTTTCCCAAAACACGATAATCTAAGGAAAAGTTGACCAAAATTGATAATATAGGTCTCGATATGCCAGAGAAATTCGATAGTAAAGAGGCAAAAATTACCATTAAACCGAATAATATAGGACCCATTATAAGTTCTACTGTATTTTTTCTTGGCAAATAGGTTCACTTGTTTTGTTTTCGTTTTTTCATAATATTTCAACCTGTTATTTTTTTATCACTTTACCCTCTTGACCAATAAATGATTTTTCAATTAAAAAGATTTTAATCAGTTCAAAGCTTTTGTTTTCTCTTACGCTCCAAAAGGAAATTAGATAGCCTATTTTCATTATTGTATTCCATATGAAAGCACCTGAATTTTAAAAAATAAAATACAACTAAAATTGAATCATGTTAGCCTATAAAAGATTAGAAGTCAAAGTTCATCATAACTTCTGTTGTGTTGTCTAGGAGTGTTGAGGTAGAGTTTTAGCTAATAATTATATTCAATCCATCTATTAATAATTATATTCAATTCAATTATTGATATTTTATAAATTGTAAATCTGATTTATTTATTTTTTTTAGTGGATTTGATATATTAGATTAGGCTAAATTTTTATAAATATTATATTAGAGAATAATATGAACTATATCTTGATATCCTTTCAAGTTAAAATCCTTTGAACTAGAAACTTGCATAAGCTTATATTATCTTATGCTTAATCTTTATTAAATAAATGAGGAAGTGGTGATATTCGAACTCGTGACCGCTTAATTATCAAAACTCTTATATCATGTTAAATAATCATTTCAATCTAATAATTTAAGTTGCAATCCAATAACTTAAGCTGTTAAGTGAAATTTTAAGATGTGAATTATATTATTTTCTAAAATATTATAAATATTCACATGTTGAATTTATATTATAAATTTTAATCAATTTATAAAGAGACAAATCTTTTTTATGTTAAAAAAAATCTAACAAGAAACTTACCAACAAGAACTTTAAAGCCAAAATATTTCTAAATAAAATAAAAATAAATATTCAATCCATATGTTATTAAATATAAAAACAAAAAAAAAATATAAAATATATAAATTAGTTCAGGTTGACCAGATTTAAGAAATCTTGCTATTTGTGGTATCCATCTCTACCTAATATCATCAATAATATTGATATTATTGGAATTTAACAGCTCAACCATTAGATAATATATAAAATACAAATGAATTATTTTTACACCCCAAGTGCTGACATTCATGTTCTTAATACTGAGCGTTAATGGGCTCATGGAAAGATGGTTCTTAAATATGTTTGCATGATCGTCTTTGTAAGTATATTATGAATTTGTCATCTTTTGATACAGTTATGGAAAGATGGTTCTTAAAAGAAGATAGAAATAGCACAAAAATCAAACAGTGGAAAGCGAGTATTTTATATAGAGAGTAAAAGGAAACTTTGAGTTGATTGATATTTTTGTTGTAATAAAAAAGTTTACTTTTTGTTTAGAACAATAAATTCATAAGTTTATATATGTTAAAGTACACTATATACTAAGTACCTGATTGTTCTATATGCAAAATAAGTCCAAGTTCCCCGTATAACAACCTAATATTCCGCGATACGATATCAAAAGTGTAAACTTTAGAAGGATTATTTTTTAAAAATTAACTCATTAAATTAAACGTGTTGATGGAATAAATAAATTAAAAAATTTAGTGAAATAACATATTTTTACGTTGTCATTTATTTTGCGTAACTGGTTTATCAGTTGATTAATTTGTATGAATTAATTGAATTATTTTATATAAAAATCATAATTTTATAAAAAAAAATTAAATATGTTTTATAAATTAAAATATATATTTTTATCCAACTTCTAAATTAAAAAATAAAATCCAATTAAAATCTTAAAAAATTATTATTTATACAGTAGTTATCCTCTGTTTTTCAATATCAATGATATAGTTGAATTTATGATAACATGTGATTCTCAACAGTTAGATATTTATCTACTATAATTAAACAAAATTTTATTTAAATAAATTATATAAATGACATAATATATGTATTTATAAACCACCA
>NW_011504190.1:0-6789 GCF_000495115.2 Populus euphratica
AATTAAGATAAAATAATTAAATTTAATTATATATTTCAATTAATTTTTTAAAGGTAAATTCAACAATAACAATTAAAATTTAACAAAATTTTCAATTATTATGGCAAAACAAACAATAAAATAAATTGAACAAATAAAAAGAAAAAACTAAAGACTTTAGAAATTAAAAATATTTACCTTACTAGTGTGTTGATTTTAAGATTTTATTTACAAACAATACACAAAACAAAGAACACAACAAAAATAATCATAATTAAAATAAAAAAGTAAAAAAGTACAAAGATAAAGAAATGAGAATCATACATTTTAATATGTTGAAAACTACAATTAAAACAATAAAAATACAATGAGAAACGCAAAGGATTTGCAGGAGGAGAAGAGAAGATGAATAAGGATCGGAGAAAAAATGAACCACGAAGGGATAGCTAGGTTTTATACTACAATATTACCGATGAAATTACCGATGGAACACAGAATAATATTTTCTTGGGCGGTGGCATTAAATCGGTAATTTCTATCTGTATTTTTTGAATTTCGCACTAAAGTTTTTGAAAATCCCTCTAAATTTTTTGAAGTCTATGTCAGTAAATAAGTGTTAAAGCACACGCGCATTGGATTTTGCACTTCTGTATATAAATGTGCTGACCAACCTGACAGTTTGACAGTCACTTGCATTGGAATTTGCACCATTCGTCGGTGATTGTGGCATGGGCTGTAATTTTTTGAAACTTGATTAGTACTTAAAAGTACATTTTTATCAATGTTTTATATTATTACTTTGCACTTGAACTATCAATAACTCCTTAACTGCTATAATTTCTTTTCAACTCTTGGTTAAATACCGATGGGAGAGATTTCATTGGTATGGTCGTCGGTGATTATGGCAACTTTTGCACTTTCTGTTTGTATTGCTTATCTATCTTCTTACACAAATGCTTAAATTGCAAACTTATAAAATGCACAACACAATAACAAGAGGAAACAATTATAAAATAAATATTTCATATTCCAAAATATCATCCATAATATTATATTATAAAAAAAAGCTTTACACTTTCATGTTCTAATCATATTTAGTTAGAATTTTCATCTTTATCCTCAATTGAATTGTTATCAATTTCATCGCACTCTTCAATGTGGTTATCATTTTCTTCATCAACATTCTTTAGTCCACTAGAGCTCAAAACAACATTCAACTGCTTTGCGTCAACATCAACAAGACTATCATCGAAAACATGAAAATTCAAATTTTCTTTGGGATGGTTCAACCAACTCACTACCTTGAAAAACTTTATCTATCACATTTGTGTCTTCATTCTCTTCTTGAACAACCTCAACATGACCCCTGGGTTTGGTTTTTAAAATGGATAAACAATTAACTTGTGATTGGTCCTTTCTAAAGGAAGGAGTGTATGTGTACTAAACTTGTTGGCATTACTTTGCAAAAACAAAAACATTATTTACATTGCAAAGTCTAGATTTTGAGTTGATTTCAACGAGACTATAGTGAGGATCTACTCTGATTCCTCTGTCAATTGTGTCATACCAATAGCATTTGAATAAAAACACTATATTTTGCTCGCTATGATATTTCAGTTCGATGACCTCTTCTAATCTACCATAGTAGTCAACTTCAAACTCACTAAAAGTCGATCCTTCAATACAAACACCACTGTTGTATGCTTTCTTCCATGCTCGTATTCTTTAGTATGAAAGACATATCTATTGATAAAATACCCATTATATCACTTGATTTTTCTTCCCCATGCTTAGTAAAGATAGTAAAATAGCAACACTACCTCCCATTTGATAAGCCTTGTATATCAAATACAACAATAATCAATAAACAAATATTCTGTAATATTGACGTATAGTTATCTTGCAAGAGATAATGAGTTTGTGATAGGACTTACATGTGTTCTAAACCACGTGACAAATTGTTCATCTTGTAATTGAAAGATTTGGGATTCAGTCAGTTGTGAGTTATTGGACAGTAAATATCATTGATGTTGCCAACAAGGTTGTTCCAAATTATATGAGTTTATGATATCACAATATATAAATAGTACACTCTTGACAAAGTTTAAATAATTGATCTACTTAATAAAAGGTCTCAGCTTATCATAGTTAAATAGGATATAATTGTGTGCTTGTCTGAACTCTATTTTAGACAAAAATCTTCCCATTATGGCATTTTTAGTTATGGGTCATTCAATATTAGAGAATATTGACAAGTTTCCACTTGAAAGCACTTCACCACCATCATCATGCCATGGAACACGATTGATCCTCGTTCTCAAATGGGATTCAAAATATTATGAGATAAATGTTGAGATCTCCTTACATATTGATGACCGGTCCTCCAACTTTTACGTCAAACAGTAAATGTACGGGTATATGCTTTATTGAGTCAAAAAATAATGGAGGGAATATCATCTCAAGTTTACATATTGTCTCGATGATATTTGTTTTAAGCCTTTTAATATGATCAATATTCAATTTATTGGAGCATATATCTCTAAAAAAATAACTGATCTCTGTGAGTGAATCCTATATCCCCTTTGGCAACAAATCATAAAAGGCTAATGAATGAGTGTTTACATAAACATGTGGCAATCATGATTCTTCATTTCATATAATCTGCATTCCTCCGTATTAACCAGCCTTGATATATTCGAGGCATGTTAATCGGGATAACGCAGACTCTTAAGCCATTTGTAGACTAGTAGTTATGGGTTTTTCTCTTACACAAAACTTGCTCTTGATTTTGTGACCCATGACCCATCACAAACCAACTCCATATTTTTATGGTTACAGAACAACGCTAAATCCAATCTAACCTTGATGTTGTCCTTTGTCTTCCCCTTCACATCCATGACGATGTTGAAAATGTTTTTAAAGACGTTCTTTTCAATGTACATGACATCAAGGTTATGACGAAGAAGATTGGTATTCTAATAAAGAAGCTCTCAAAAGATACTTCGCTTTATCCAATTATGGGTCAAACCAAAACCTGTAAACTTCTGCTTACCTGATTGGAAACCAAACACAATGTTATGGTGCTCTGATACAACATCATACAATTCTTCACTAGAAAGATGCGGGGGTGCAATACCCTTTTCAACTCGACCAATAAAAAAATCCTTTTTGTTCTTTTTGTACATGTGAGTTGGTGGCAAGAAATGATGGTGATAGTAAAAAAGAAGAAGCTTTACCCCTGTTTGTTAGCGTGAATGCATTGTTGTTCTCCATATAGTATGGACATGTTAGTTTTCCATACATGTTCCAACCAGAAACCATTCCATAAGTTAGGGAATCATTGATAGTTCACGTCAAATCTGCTCTTATAACAAAATTCTATTTCTTTGAGATATTATAAATCAAAGCTCTAGAGGACCATAGCTGTGTCAACTCATCAATCAATAGTTAAAGACAAACATCTATATACTACCCGGACTGCTTGGACCTAGTATGATCATAAATAGAAACATGAACTCCGGCATCATAGACATTCTAGTGGCAAGTTATAAATCGTTAGTATGATCGGCCAACAAGAATAAGGAGCAGTAAATGACCTGAATGGGTTGAATCTGTTTGTACACAACCCAAGACGCACGCTCCTTCATTTAGTTGAAAATTGAGAATGCATATTGTTAAAGTGTTTCTATGCTTTGCCGTTGCATACTGTTAAAGTGTTTCTATGTTTCGCCGTCAGAAGGATGCACCATCACTCCATCAACTGCATGATGTGATTGGTGTTATGTCATGTGCTCAGCGGTCCTTCATGACATGAATAACCACTACAGTCTAAGTGTGATTGAGAAGTATCTATGTTTTTTATATGACATGAGAGTCCTTTCCCTGTCAGTTCTGGGTTTGTAACGGGAATGCCCACATGTCATGCACTCAGTCAGCTCAGCATTTTCAAGGTACTATAACATGCATAAGTTAGGGCATATGTCAATTTTATGGTATCCTAAACCGAGGGGTTTCATTATAGACTTTGCAATGTAGAAGTTCTCTTTCAACCTATTTCTTTCAAGTAAAATGCTTCTTGCCTATTCCATAATTTTGTCATAACTGGCCTCACTCAACTCGTGATCTGACTAGATGGTGAACACTTGTGCTATGACTAATAATTTACCGTGTTTCATGTAGCCATCCCATAATGGTTCTTCAGGATCTTTCAAGAGATAAAATTTTTTTGTTGCATCTGCAATAGGTTATTCTTCTATGATTGGACATTGACTGAAATTATCTTCATTCATTCTCATTGCATCCATAACCATAATCCTATAAAGATTATTATTGTCAACTTCATGCATGTTGTTAACACTAGAAGTTGACCCCACCACCCTTTCTACCATGCTCTCATTAAGAACAAATAGTTCTCCATGTGCATACTAATATAGGTAATCCTCTATGAACCCTTTGGTTAGAAGATGTATCGTTACAACATTTTGATGCAGAAATTTTTTATTTTTACACTTTCTGAATAGATACCTAATACCGCCATCAGTAAAATTCCTCGGAATAGATGTTGCGAAATTAATAAAACCTTGAACCCCATTAAATAATCCATCCTCCATAATCATTGGGGTGAGTCCTGATATAACCATGAACGATCATCCATGATTTCTATTGAACCTCTATAAAATTATGACGACAACATATATTAATTAACTATGTTAAGTAAATAAATTTACAAAAATATTGGTTTGCCCTGAAATTATCCAACAAACTAAAAAAATAATTATGTTAAATATTCATTATCAATTATCAATGTCTATACAAATTTAAATATATATAAATTTATGAAAATCACAACTCCACAATAAAATTGATAAAAAATAAAATAAACTCATTAAACAAGCTATTATTTATTTCATCACAACACATATAATTCGGTGTAATTCTAACAAAGTTTCAATAATTTACAAACAAATACAATTTGATAAAATCTAAAATAAACTATAACAACTACAAAATTATACATTCATATTACAGGTTTTTATGACAAATAACAATCAAACAAGTACATACGTTAACAAAATACATATACTAAAAAAACAATAAAAAATAATAAAATTGACATTTAAATGTTAAAACTAAAAATGATAGATTAACTTAAAAAAATGATAAAATACATGATAAATTAATTAGAGAATGGGTGTTGTGACAACTTATAAAAGTATAAGAAACTTAAGTGCTTGTGTTGAGAAGAGGGGGAGAGTTAGGATGGGTGGTTGGTTGCAATTTAGGAGGGGAGAGTTGGGATGAGGAAGAAGAAGGAGAAATAGAGGAAAAGAGATTCAGTTAGGTATATATTGGCTTTTATCGGAATTCCTGATTGACACGTCTCATCGATATAACTGTCGGTAAGTTTACTAGTAATGTACCACATCACTGTATGGAGATCCCCGATTTGAATTCCTCGATCATTCCATTGATAAAATCATCTGAAAAAATCCACGTCATCACACCGTTGCAACTTTTCAAAAATCTATATATTTCGTCAGTAATACGGTTGATATATACTGATGGAATTGCCGACGAATTCTATACTGTTAGAAATTATTACCGACAGCAAAGGTCTGTCGGTATATACTAATAAAATTAGAAAGGGAATTATATTTGTAGGTAAAAATTATTGATTTTCTGTTAGTTTTCATTGATTTTCTGGTTGTGCCTATTCACAACATGAATATGAAATTCTACGAATAACACTACTAGAAAATTAATAAATACAAACAAATATATTCGTAGAAAAATCTATCGGTATATTGTGATGATCTTTACTTATAGAATTTCCCATCCCTATATCCATCACTAAACACAAACAGAAAAATTATTATGGTATATACCGAGAGAATGATGGAGGGTATAGGATTCAAAAAGATAAATCATATGATAACATGATATTTTTACCAATAGAATGACCGAAGGAGTTACTGACATAATAATTCTTTTGGTAATGTTATCAGTGATATTTAATTTTTGACTGCACAATCAACCCTTCTCTCCTCCTCCCTCATTTCTCATTCTTTCTTATGCATTTTTTTCTACAACAAACAGCTACCCCTCTCCTCCACCCCAATCTCAACACAATTCAACCTCCAACAAGAAATTTGGCCACCACACTACTTACTTTGTCAACATTCGTATTTTAATTCAAATTTTATTGAGGATTATCCATTTTAAATAAGCAAATCTTTTTTTATTTGAATTCAATTTTAAAATTTTGATTTTTTTATATATTCTTTTGTAGTATGTTTATTTTGTTGGGGTCTTTAGTTGTTTTATAGTTTTTTTCTCATACAAATTTGTTGTATGAATTTATGATTTGTACATATTAGGATTTGTTTTAGATTTTTATAAAATTACATTTGTTTATAAATTGATCAAACTTATGTTGAATTTTTGATTTGGGTATTTTATAATGAAATAAATAATGGCTTATGTAATGGGCTTATTTTATATTTTGCTAATTTTATTGTCGAGTTGAAATTGTTAATTATTACATGCGCCCGTTGAGCAAAACAACATCAGAGTCAACTCTGAATGATGTAATAGACCCAGCAGTTTCAGGGAATTGCTCTGAGATTAGTAGCATTAATAAGAGTACTATTAAAATAGATAAAATAAGTTTGAGCTAAATCAATATTTTTTACTAATTATTTAGTTATCATTGTTAATTAATACACGTTGTCATCATTATTTTATATAGCTTTGATATAAATATTGGATGATCGTTCATGGATATATAGAGATTCACTCCAAGTATTATAG
>NW_011504195.1:0-3367 GCF_000495115.2 Populus euphratica
CTGGCCCGAACACCCACATAAATAAATAAATAAAATCATCAATCATTCCTTCTATTTCCTACATAAACCCTATTAACACATATTAATTAATTTTTTACTTTATTTAAATTGATTTTTGATTTAAAAGCTAAGGTACTCTATTTTCACATAATTATGGATCCCAATATAAATAAGATTTAATATTTTATATTAATTAAATATGATTGTATAAACACACTTAATAATATACATTTATGATTTTGTGTACATGAAGAAGAATGGTAAGTGCAAGGAGAACAATGATGACGATGAAATTATAGAAGCAAGTATGACAAAATCCAACACCCTTCCACTGGGGTAAAATGCATAAATCTTGATTTTCTAAATGCATTAATTAAAAATGCTTAACAATTTAAAAAACTTGTTCTTGTATTAATTTATTCAAAGTTGGGGGAATGTGTGTTGAGGCAACAATACATCTATTATTTCATGAAATTTTAAACGTTGTTGCTTTAAATTATTTTTAATATTTTTATATTATTTTAATATACGGATATCAAAAATAATTTTTTTAATTATTTTTTAATAAAAAATATTTTAAAATATAATTTTTATCACTTTCTCGTGCACCCTAACCATCCCGTATATCCACTACAAATAAATATTTAAGATGGGCCAGTTCAAAAGGAAGGTTGGCTTGCACTTCTAGCTGGGCCTGACCCTAGAATAGTTGAGCCGGGCTCGTAACAGGCTTCAAAATCATGTTCACAAGGGTTTGTAAAGGGGCTTCCTTGCCGATGATCATGTCGAATCTGTGTACAAAAATAGCCTAAACGTTCTAGAGCTCAATAATGTAATGGAAAAAAAACTATTGGGTTATTTCTTCTTATTTTTCTTATGGCTTCCCGCCCTTTTGTAGCATTTAATAACATAGATATTATTTGGTTTATTCGTAATTCTAAATGTGCTGCTGTTTATCACTTCAATTTATTTATATTTTTTTTATGAAATCAAGATTCTTGAAGCATATATCATATTTCAATTTCTATCAAACAATCTTGGGGTATTTTGTAATCTACTTATTTTCAAGAAATATGGCCGCTCTCTTTAAATTGAAATTCGTTTGAATATATCATAAATTAACTAGTTCTAGCCGACCCTGGTGTTCATTTGTCTGCTAACATAGTAGCCCAGGAGAAGGGGCGGCTGGAAGTGGCACCGCAGGTGTGGCGAGGAGGCAAGCTGTTGATGTCTCTCCACCAGCAAAATATCTCCCTGTCGTTGTGCTAGTGAAAGCGCTTTCAGGAACATGAAGAGTAGCTGAATTAATGCTGCCAAGGGAGCTTCTAGCAGGGGAAGCATAATTAGGAAGTTAGATAGAGCACGCACCTTCTGTTCCTGCGTAGGTGGAAGTGAGTGCGTGCGTTCTCATCAAATTATGTGGTAAGTTGATTTATTCTCTCTCAGTTTCAACGATGATTGTGATATCTCCCCCCTTCTCTTTTTGACAAAAGCAGTGCTCCCCTTCTACCACAAAAGAAGCAGTGCTCACCCGACCTAAAAAAAAATAAATAAATAAATAAAAAAAGAGCACTTTAGGGTATCTAGTTGTCCTTTTTTCTCTAATCCATTCTTGTGTTTTTTTTTAAAGTATGAATGGATAGGATAATTTATGTGTATTTTAATTAATTTTTTAAAATTTTAAAATTAATAATTATATAAATTTTTAATAATTCTGTAATTTATAACTCTTAAATTGATAATAACTGAATAAATTTAAGATTTACCTAGTTGAATCATGTTTTGTTTGGATTATAGTATTTAAAAACAAAATGAAATTTAAAAAAAAATATGAAAGAGAAAAAATTTAATGAATTTTGAATTTCTCCATGAAATCGAAGCAACACATACCAATTAAAGTACATGGGCACATTTCATGCCTAATTAAGTTGGGAATATGCATTTTCTTAATTAATATAAATATCCAAATCAGTTTACATATTTTAATTAATTTTATAAATTTTAAAATTAGTAATTATTAGCACTATATTAACAGTCACAAAACATAGAGCAGATGAAGAAACGGGTAGATGAAAACGAGGAATGATGGGATGGGACAAAAAGGAGTGAGAGAAAGCGAAAAGGACAGACGGATGAGCGCAGCCCACAACCAGAGGTGGAAGGAGCTTTAAACAGGCTAAAATTAGGTGAATCGTCGGTGGATTTTGATTTTACTGAAAAGCATCCTCTCTAGAAATACTAGTACGTGGTCCATGTTTGTTCAAGGTTTAATATTATTTAAAAAATATTAAAGAATTAATAATATGAAATTTTTTAAATAATATTATTAAACCTAATAAAATTAAGCTAATTTTAAAATCTTCCAACTCAATTTTTTATTTAATTTAAATTTCTAATTAAACTATGTAAAAATTAAATCAATCTTATTCAATTAATTTTATAAATTCAAATACAATTTAAGTGATTGGTAAAAACATGATTTTTTTTTTTAAAAATTTTAAAATTATATTTTTTTAAAAAATATTGAGACGATGACAAATTGAATCAACCTTCCCCTTACAGCCTGTATCATGGATTTTACTGAGTTTAATAATTTATTATATTTTATTATTTAATTATATAATAAAAAATAAATGCTCACACAATTATACACTAACCTAAAAATAATCATTTATTTAAGACAATTATTATGAAAAAAATAAAAATTAATAATGCAGTCCATTTTCTATCGAATCCAATATTAAATAAAAAAGTTAAAAAATAAAAAAAAATAAAAAAATATCATATCAATAGATAAATTTGTTAAACCCATGAATCAGATTATATTAAATAAGGGGCTCAATTAAATAAAAAATCAAAATTGAGAGTCAATTTAACCAAAAATAAAAGATTAAGGGTCTAAAGACTAAAGTGAAAAGAAAATAAAATTAATTAGAATGACATTTTTTTATTTCAATAATGAACTTACTTGAAGAGAATTTTAAAATAACAAGCCAATTTAGTTGAAATTACATAATTTAAGGAACTAAGGATCATTTTGCAATGGGTGTCAAAATATAGGAACTAAGTTTAGAATGATTAGGGGGAAATTAAAAGGATTTGTAAAAACAAAGCCTAATTTAGAAAATAAAAGATTAAGGGTCTAAAGACTAAAGTGAAAAGAAAATGAAATTAATTAGAATGACATTTTTTTATTTCAATAATGAACTTACTTGAAGAGAATTTTAAAATAACAAGCCAATTTAGTTGAAATTACATAATTTAAGGAACTAAGGATCATTTTGCAATGGGTGTCAAAATATAGGAACGAAGTTTAGAATGATTAGGGGGAAATTAAAAGGATTTGTAAAAACAAAGCCTAATTTAG
>NW_011504195.1:4323-6783 GCF_000495115.2 Populus euphratica
AATTTTTTTATATAAAACCTGTAAAAATTATTAATAAAATCTTAATCTCGCTATAGCACACCCAACCTTTGCATTGCCTCCGCCCTTGCCTGAAACCCTCTGCAAACTCATGTTAAAACCTTTGCCAAAACGGCAAAAACCTACAAGACAGTTGTGTACCCAACTTTGTGAGTCTGCAACTCAGGCAAGGACATTTGTGGGCTGAAACCAACGATGTGATATTTCTCAGGAATCAAAGGTCTTGATCTTTGTAGCTCAAGACCCCTCATGCCCTCATTCTCGCCTATAAAAAGCCCCACAAATACACATACTAGACATGCAGTAACAAGGCAGAAATAGAAGTAGAAAAAAAATGTTAAAAGGATAGAGACGATAAGGAGGAAGAGAGGGAAGGCTAGAAAGATAGAAAAGAACAAGGAGATAGAAAGAAACGATAAGAAAAAGAAAAGAAAGGAACCAAAAGGAGAGAAAAAGGAAGAAATAACACACTCGGGTCATGGCAACCAAGGTAGCTCTACCAGAGTCATTTTAAATTTTTCTGGAGGTGATTGCAGACTTCAAAAGAAGGCTTAAAAGGGTTTAAAAGCATTATAACACCACCATAGAAGTTTTAGGTGAGGGCTAATCTTGGTTTGGACAGAAAGGTTAAAAACACGACTACAGTAGCTATCAGGGTTTATATTCGGATTTTTGGTTTGATTCTTTGAGTTCAAATGGTCTTGGGACAATACTGAGTGCTGCAAGAATGTTTGGGTTTTTGTTGTATGTGGTTGTAACCTCAAGTAACCAGTTTTGATTATGATGACATGCAAAGCAATGATACTTTGTTCACATTTTAGTATTCTTGGTTAATATTTGATGATAATATGGGTAAAAGACCTAGTTTGAGCCTGAAAATCATGAAAAAAATGAGTTTTCTTAACTATATATGTTGGTGTGAATAACATGAAAATGATGTGCTTTATGTGTTTGGTTCGAGCTAGGTCATTAGGTTTAGAAGTGAGAGCTTTTCCATGTTCTTATTATCGCTGTAAGTGCATTAGGGTTTAGCCATGGTCCCATAACACTTTTGAAAACATATTTAGGGTTCTTGGATGCTGGTAATTTATATTTCTTCAAGCATGAATGTTTTTATTTAGGGTCCGTGCAACATGTGGCTAGGGTTTGTGGTTGGTTTGTATTTTGTCAAAGAAGTGAATTAAGTTTGGTTATTTAGAAACCAATAATCATGAAAGGTGAGTTTTTTCTCAAAGAATTTTAGGTTAAAGGTTGAAAGACGTTTCCTCTAAATACAAAGAATGCTTGTTTAGATTGTAAGAACACGTGGGAAATAGTTTCTGTTTAGGTAATGGTTAGGTGTGAAATGTTAAAGACCATTGCAGCCCAAACATGTTTTTTACGGGATATCATGCTCTAAATTGATGAATAAAATAAAAAAAATATTTTAAGAACAAACCTAAAAAAAAATTAAAAAATAATTAAAAAAATTCAAAACAAAAGAAATAGTAATTAAAAAAATAAAGAGTAAAATTGATATAAAAAATTTAAAATTAAATGCTAAAAGATAAAATTAAAAATAAAATTCAATTAAAATAAATTAAAAAAACAAACAGCAATCAAATCAAATAAAGATTAAATTTAATAAAAAATTAAATGAAACCAATGATAAAATAAAAAATTAAAGAAAAGAAATCAATCTAAAATAGATAAAAAAAATAACAATCAACAAAAAAACAAATTAAATAATACTTTTATATTTCATCAAAGGAAAAAAAGATAAAAAGATAAATTTTTTTTTATTAGAGCTTAACCACCACATTAAAAATTTGAAGGTGGAACAATACCACATATGCCACTTGAAGAGTGTGGTAGTCACTCACTTGTTGCAGCATGAAAACAACCTTTTCTTGATGGTAGTTATATTAATTGAAAGATCAAATCACCTCCCAACTTGTTTATCATAAAAAATACAACTTAAAAGATAAAATAAATCCTTAGCTGTAAGTTTATCATTTGTATTCTTTTAAGGATAATATAGTATTAAAATGTAAAAATACCAAATCTCTCCATACAATATTTTTTAAAAACTTTTCTTTTAAAGTAATATAGTCATTATATTATGCATTTAAAATATAAAAAAACTTAATTGTTTTTAATTAATCTTGCAATGACTAATGAACCCTTAAAAAAAAAAACCCTTTTATCCTTAATACTAAGGCTGTTGAATTTTCTAAAAGGATATAATGATAATTATACTATTACAGTAAATAGTAATTTATATTTAGGTGCACTGTAAATTCTTCATGCATTTTAAGGTTTTTTTTTTTTAATGATAGGAAATTACGAAGAAAAAAAGGGAAATTCCAAAAAACAAAACTCTCATAACCACGGCCAGTAACAAGCAAATACGTACTTTGATAGTTAAATTATGAAATTGTTCTTTTTATTAATTAAGAATGT